>NC_062521.1:9571227-9846227 GCF_022655615.1 Tachysurus fulvidraco | reverse complement strand
AAACCTTATCATGCTTTTGTACTAGAGATCAGCATGAGAGATATGTGGTCGATTAGTGGTTGAGGTGTTGGGATACTGATTGGAATGTTGTGAGTTTGATTCCCAGGTCCACGAAACTACAACTGCTGGGCTTCTGAGCAAGGCCCTTAACCTTTAACTGAATAAATGTAAGTCTTTCTGTATAAAAGCATCTAGTAAATGCCATAGATGTAAAATATTTCCCTAAGAAGCCTCAGCTGGATAAAATATGAGTAGAAGATGTTTTCAATGTAAAGATCTGCTGCTAGAAACTTAGCGAAATGTTTCAGTGGTGTTATACTAAATATCAGCACTACTGCAATGCCATGTGTCCAGTCAAATCAATAATAATAATAATAATAATAATAATAATAATAATAATAATAATAATAATAATAATAATAATAATATCTGGATTATTACTTACTTTGATGTAAACAAATGATGAGTTAAGGCATGTGCTAATCACAAACTAATGAAGACTTAACTTTAACTACAACAAGTAGTTAAGGTCTTATGAACAACCACCTTAAGTACATGTTTGTTAATTAACACACAGGTTTAAACTTAACCAAGCATGCTATATAAGAAAGGTTGCTATATAGAGGTTGGGGCCACTACCACTGATTGCCCACCTATTATTTTTACCAGCCCACCCTAATGTAATTGCTGGAACCGGCCCTGATTCAGGGATTAGTGACTAATTATAAATATATGCTGTTATAGACTGTTATAAAGTGTTACCAAAAAAAACTGTAATCCAAAAAAGTTGTGTTTATTATTAAAATCTGTCTTTAACATGGCTGGAAGCACACAATCCCCCCTATATTCCCTGTACACCTATACAGACATACAGTACACAATAAGGACCAATACAGTCAGATCATAGCAAATATGCTAAATATCAGTGTAAATGAGCCATAAAAAGTTTCTCTGTGTGTGTGAGAGAGAGCTTCATTCGTCATCCTGCACCATATGAAAAAACAACTTCATTTTTTTCTCTCAGGTACTCAGTCAGACTCTGTCCCTCAACTCCCTTCTGTACACCCACTATTTTTCTGTTAGCTTTTGAAGACAGCGGTGCCGTAAGCAGCTCTGTGCTGAGATATTGCTAATGACAGAAAATGGGGAACTTGGCAAATTCAGAGAGGAAGACAGACGCATTATCCATCCTGCCACATAAAAGCACACTCTTTGCTTTTGCCTTTTTGTGTGCGGTGGATTTGTGTGGGGATTTATGTATTATTTGTGTGTTTGTGTAAACTCCAGAGTTTCAGAGCAACCAGAACGCACTACACAACTCACATCCCCTACACAGTTCATAGAAAACCTGGAGCTTCTCAACCCCCTGCCATGTTGTGTAAATGTACATGTATGTGTATTTTTTATGTTTTCTAGTATGTGTATATGATTTATAGTGTGTTTCTTGAGCCAGTGCTGATTTATGACCCATATGGATCTGTTGTAAGTTCTGTGCTTCATTTCAAACACTCACCTCTTAAAGAGGTCCTGAATAAAGCACTGCTCTGGGATCCACTCCTTGGCCTTTTAATGTCTCTCACTAACTGATCTTCTCATTATCATTTATACAGAAAGTCCCCTGGTTTGCTCATATGAGTGTTTGTGGTATGTGTGTTTCCCTTTTGCTTCTGTTGCAGGTCTTTCCTTTGGCATGTGTTCTCGTTTATGTGCTGATGTGCTGATGTGCTGGTGATAATGGTGATATTTTGGGCCTATTAGGGAATGACTCAATGTACATTAGCGTTGTGCATACAATGTCTCAGTGCTTATCTCACCTTGGATCACCTGGGGAGACAGTGGCATTGTTTCATTGATGCGGTTTATGCTGTAATGGTTATAAAGCAACGAGTAAACAGTCTGAGGTTACATTAAACTCTCCTGTAGGTACTGTATAAAGACAGTTTCCTTTACTTAACACAGACATCACATGCACACCAAACAGACCAACAAGAAGCGCCCACCCAGAGGTTGGCACATGTCATTTGCTTGCATTGGATTTCCCCAGCTGGGTGTGGATTTCTTGGGCATAGCTGCATTCTTCCTCCCTGACTCTCCCAGTTGACATGACTAAAGGCTAGTAGGATTCAACTGAGCTCACTCTATCTATCTATCTATCTATCTATCTATCTATCTATCTATCTATCTATCTATCTATCTATCTATCTATCTATCTATCTATCTATCTATCTATCTATCTATCTATCTGTCTGTCTGTCTGTCTGTCTCTCTGTCTATCTGTATGTATGTCTATCTATCTATCTATCTATCTATCTATCTATCTATCTATCTATCTATCTATCTATCTATCTATCTGTCTGTCTGTCTGTCTGTCTGTCTGTCTGTCTGTCTGTCTGTCTGTCTATCTATCTGTCTGTCTGTCTGTCTGTCTGTCTGTCTGTCTGTCTGTCTGTCTGTCTGTCTGTCTATCTTTTGATTTATGAAGTTTGCACACACACTTTATAAAAAAAATATTTCATTTTAAATTATATTGGTTAATATTTGTTTACTTATTTTTGTGCGTATGGCTGCAGTCATCCTCTCTGCCTATTATTTAATAAATAAACATATTATTAATATATTAAAGAAAAAAGGCAGGTTTGTGTTTTATGCTATTTTTTGGTCTATCATTTATATAAACAGCATTCATATTTGACACGATTTGTCTTGTTTTATTTCTTTATAAATGTTTTTCTTTGGCATAGCGGTTTTCATTCATCTTCTGTTGACACCCCTTCTACAAAAATAAATGAACAAAAGCATAGATTCGATTGGTTTCTATATCAGATTAAAGTTGGGAAATACCTGACTTGATTTATCTTTTTTTAAACATCACAAAACCCTTTAATTTGAACACTAAATAATAAATATGTTACACAATAAATGTTTTATTGAGGCTTTCTTTGCACAGAACAAAAGCAGCTCTTAAAGTAAAATTGGATCTTCAAAACACATTCATCTTGATTAGTTTATATTTTAAAATTGTTTGATTATTTTGGGTGTGAGATTGTGGATTGAAATATTGAAATTTTCATACATTATGTTTTCCTGAAACGTCTTTTGACTTGGTGTCATTTCTGTGCTGAGTTTAATGCTGATTTTACAGTGAAATGTAGAATTTTATAGCTAGCAACAGTTATTCAATTTGTATTTTAAATATTTATTATGTTTATCTTCCTTACGTTTGAGCCCTTTTTTATGTGCGATGCTAAGATTTATGTAATTATTGTCCTTGTCCTAACTCCTAAAGGCTATTGCTCATGCTCCACGTGCTCTCTCTCCTATCCCTTCATCATTCCTGTTTTCCTTGGCAAATGACAGGAAGCTTTGACATCTGCTGATGATCTAATACAGCTTCTCAGGCCAAATCCAACAGAGTAAAATGTGAAAAATACTTGTGCTGACTGTATTTTCTTCTCATTCGCCTCACGCTGAACCGGTCTGCCAGCACTCGTAAACCTCGCGTTAATCACTCTCAAATATTGTTGATGATATTTGCGGGCTTGGTCGCTTGGATCTGAACCCAATCGACTCTTTGTCTGCCTGGTCGCAATGAGTTAGCTTCGAGTCTGGAGAAAAAGTGTATTTGTGTTTGGAGAATTTTATGTTACACACTCTTGCTTTATAGCTGGTGTCAGCGTTACTCCTGACACCAAAAAACAGTTCCATATGGAAGGGGCTATTTAATTTATTATATGGAAATGATAGATTATATATTGCAGCAATACACAAATCTCTCATCATGTGGGTGTGAGGCTGTCAGTGTGTGTCTATCTGCAGGAAAGGGGCCATACAGTAAATGTGTATAGATATGACTCTGGCCTGCTCTCTTGCTCACCCAACAAAGAGAAGTATTGTGTGAATAAGGTTTCTGAACTTTCTCTGTACCTTTATCACTTCCCCCAAAGCATACAGAAACTGACAAGCAAAATGCCTGCACAGCTTTCAGCACGGTCCAAATAGGAGCAATTGGACTAGTGGCAGTCCCATCAGGAACAGGCTGTGGGGACTTGGCATGTTTGCTTTTCTGGGATTAGTTAAAATCATGCATGTAATAAGGAGAAAATGGCTTTTAAGCCTATGCCTGTAGGAAACAGCGCCCATGGAACCACTGCATTATGCCTTATTAAAGACAGACCAGACAGAGAACAGGTCTGAGGAAGCGAATTCAGGAATACGCACAAGACGAAACTCGGCTTGCAAAAGCAACTTTTGTTTGCACCTGATAATAATAATCTGCAGGAGGGAAAGAATTAATCTAAACCACTGACATCTGATCGGGTACATCTTTATGAAATTAATCATACAGTATAATCTTTTCTGAGTCCGAACATAGTCATCCTATCGTTATAGCCTCAGATCTTCACACTGTTTTTCCAGTTTAACTTTTGTTTTGCAGCCAGATTTACGATTCCGAAGTTTAGGCCAGGTGCTGTGTTCATCAGAACAGAAATAAAAATGAATGATTATTTCTTCATTTGAAGACTTTGGGCCATTGGCTGCAAATAGGTATGATATAGCATTAAGATGTAATCTGGAAATGTAGGATTTCTTGGTAATAAACTACTTTTACGTTTACATCTACATCTGAAAAGCTCCTCTAATTTTAAGTGTAGCAACTTGCTATGTTTTTTTTTTCTTTCAGGAACAGTTCAGTTAACTATCTGATAGATCTGTTTCCTAGTATCTGATCCCTTGAAGTAAATATATAAATACTGTTTAAATGACAACCAAAGATGAAAGTTGGGTCACCTAGAAACCATGCAATGCTCATGCTACAGTACCTTAGAGACATATAAAAACCAGCCACAGCAATTTTTTAAACAGCTGAACATACACAAAGGGAAGTGTTATCTGCCCTCTTCTGCATACTGTACATGCCCACAGTTGCCTGCAATCCTGCAATCAGATGGCCGCCCTATGACTGACAGAGAAGTGGAGAATGCCATCCCTGCCAAAATGAGAGCATGTGGGATGGCTTTGGCATGGGTGGGAAATGATCATCATCTTCTCATGACAGGTAAACAGTCTCAGGTGCCCAATAAGTTGGCTTTTGATGAGATTTCAATGAAGGTCAAAGTTTATGTAGAATACCAAATGGATCTGATCATGCTGGCAAACCTTAAGGCAAAATTTTACAAGTATTGTAAATGATCTCAGTATTTCTGCACCATGTTTCTGGTAAGACTATCGCAGGTTATACAGTATGTCTACCTACAAAATCACATGATATAACAATTTATAACAAAGAGCCTTTCAGATGTGGAAGGGAACATACTGTACTGAATCATCGCTCACAAGGCTGGATTACTGTGTGGTTTTTGTTCACAGTGAAGATGCTTATAAAAGTATGAGTGTATGAGTATGTGTTCGTGAGAGTATGTTCTCAGATAAGGCCACTCTCTCCTGCTGTTCATTAGAGTTTAATAGAGAGCAGAGGTCAGCTTGGGGGTGCGCACACATCATCATCCTCCCTCGCTCTGCTGCTCCAGCTGTCACAATGAGTCCTTTCTTCTTTTTATTAATCTCTATACTTCACTCACACGTTGCACATGTTTGCAGGGCCTGTAATCTATAATACTAAAATCAAATTTATTTATACTAAGCCATTCTTGTTTTAAACTTCTGACTTGTCTTTATTCTATACTATGTCAGAGCTTCTACAAAAATAAGGCAACAAGCTTACATTTATCGCATTGATACATTTGAGCAACTGAGGGTTAAGGGCCTTTCTCAACAGCCCTGCAGAAACAGCTTAGGGATTTGAACTAATAACCTTCCAAGCAGTAGTGCAACATCTTAACCTATGAGCTACTCAAAAACTACTGGCATGACTATGCTCACTGATCCCACAGCAATGATTAAGGCTCTGGGTTGTTGTTTGGAAAACCAGGGTTCAAGACCCAGCACTGCCAAGCTGCCACTGTTGGGCCCTTGAGCAAGGCCCTTCACCCTCACTGCTCCAGTGGCGCTATATCATAGCTGACTCTGCTCTCTGACCCTAACTTCCAAAGATGGGACATGCGAAGAAAGAATTTCACTGTGCTGTAATGTATATGTGAGAAAATAAAGGCTTCTATTCTATTCTAAATCTCTTCTACTGACACTTGCACTGGCAGTACTTCTGAATCACTACATAATATTAATAAAATATCGATTTTTTTATATTTTCTAAAGTAAGAAGTCACTCACAGGAATTTGTAATCATATCATAAAATATATAGATTTAAAAAAAAATGTGAATATTTCAGTCAATGATTTGAAAAATGTCTAATTATGGATAAGATCGACGTTTTGTCAGGAAACTTTTATATAGTATTTATTGAAGGTAGTCAGTAAATTTTAGTGGTCAGTAGTGTTGGTTTGTTTGTTTGTCAGGACAGAGGAATTTATTCATGCCCAACTTTTCAGTTTACAGTTTCACTTTTCAGTTTAATGGTAACTTGAATTTTTTTGAGTGCAGGAAAGAGTGTTTATTACCGTTGTAACATAAGTGATAACAGAAACTATCTTGTCTTGTCAAACATTCTACAACATATCTATAAAAGATAAAATGTCTGACATGTTTAATAATAAACTAGAAACTGCATTCCACCATTAGCAAACTACTGTAGTACAACACTTTGAAACTGTTACAGGGAAAATACGACAACTGTACATAGCATATAAGAGTAGATTAACTCCAAGCACTGGAGAAATGATTTATTAGGGTCAGAGGCAACATGTCAAAGGCCAACTACAGAGCCAGCGTGGCATCTGTCACCAAAATAGTCGTAATAAAATCACAGCTTAATGGTGTATTCACCTTTCAGTGTAATTTTAGTGCATGTGTGGATTGAGGAAAACTCTTTGCCGGCATTTTTATTGCTGCCTGCTTTCATATATGGTCACATCTACTAAATAGACATGTTATCCGTGTTATTTATGTCGACAAATTATATCTCCTGTATGTGATTTTTCATCACCGCCCACCGTTCATCGTTGCCTCCTGTCCCTGGTGTTCATCTTGCGTCATCTCCACAGGTTTCATCTGACCACTTGAGGAATTTTGGAATCATGACAAAGAATATAATATTTGACTTGTATGCCTCACTTGATATTTGAGAGCTAGTAATTTTATAATCAGAAACACAAGTGAAAATGTATTAAATCTCTTGGAAGGCACTCAAGTGCAACAGTGAAGCCTCCTCCATGCGCTCTCAGAGATAAGGCATGCAGAGGTTTGAACAGATGCTTCTTCTTTTTGTTTTTTAACAAGATACAAATTGATGAATCTCTTTGCTCTCTTAGCTCTGACGAGGGAGCAGCTCGGAACAGTTCTTCACAAAAGCTGTTCTTTTTAATGGAAACATGAGAAGGATAAAAGGGAAACTCAAAGTGACAGATTACTTTTACAATGACTAATGATTGTATCATCTAAGGACACCAAAGAAAAAAAAAAAACTCTCTGGTTTTCATTTTCCTCTTGTTCTCCTCACTGCAGGATGGAGACACTGCTCTGCAACTCCATAATGTTGCTCTATCAGCACAGCACGACGTGCCACGTATACCCTGTGTATGTGTGTGTGTGTGTGTGGGGGGGGGGGTGTCGTATTAAGCCCATAAGTGTGTGAATATGGAAGGTTTTATAGGAATGTTTTGCACCTGGATGAGAAGAGCAGGAGACAGCGGTAAAGATACAGGTTCTCTAGTCAAGGCTGCAGACTAAGCATTAGGGAAATTGGTTTTTAACTCATGCTGAAGGTTTCCTTCACTTATAGGATATTAATGTAGTACATTTGGTTGTCCAAAGCCAACACTTAGGTCAACGATTTATTTAAAAGTACAACACGGGTATAGTGTTACCTAAGATAACACCTATAACACCTCTCCCTCCACCTGACAACCACACAACAACACACTCTTTACATTTCCTTCTCATTTTACACCCTCTGGCATCTGTACTACTATAACCTTTTGGAATGTGAATTTATAGGTGAGAGTTTTGTCAAGTTTACAATTTATGAGCAGAATCCCACGGTGTGCAGGTCCGTCTCTAACTCTCCCTTTCTGTAGAGACATGTCAAAAAGCAACCAGAGATTCCTGGACACACAGAATGGTCACAATTAAGCACTTTGGGGTCATTTTTTAACCAAAAATAAAAATGCCACAAGTTGTTTTGGCAAGTTGCATGATTAAGCTATTGTCACATGTGAGGTTAAAGTGGTCTTTTCTTTTCTTGTCTTTGCTCGGGTCAACTTTGCTTTGGCTCAGTTCATGTTCCCAGCACTCTGCTCACCATTTTTTAGTACTTCAACACATAAAAAACCCTATTTTTCCCTCCTATTTGTTTTCTGCAAAGCAGCCATTTCCTATACACTTCAGGTTATACTGTTAAAATGTAATTATGTAGAAACTATATACATAGTATACACACGTGTTTGTGTGTGTGTGTGTGTGTGTGTGTGTGTGTGTGTGTGTGTGTGTGTGTGTGTGTGTGTGTGTGTGTGTGTGTGTGTGTAGTATTCTTAACATTATTTGGAGCTATTTTGCACCTTCATAGCACATTCATAAGAATTGCATTATTCATTAATTCATTCATGTTCTACCACTTATCCGAACTTCTCGGGTCACGTGGAGCCTGTGCCTATCTCAGGCGTCATCGGGCATCAAGGCAGGATACACCCTGGACGGAGTGCCAACCCATCGCAGGGCACACACTCTCACTCACTCACGCCCTCACACACTACGGACAATTTTTCCAGAGATGCCAATCGACCTACCATGCATGTCTTTGGACCGGGGGAGGAAACCGGAGTACCCGGAGGAAACCCCCGAGGCACGGGGAGAACATGCAAACTCCACACACACAAGGCGGAGGTGGGAATCGAACCCCCAACCCTGGAGGTGTGAGGCGAACGTGCTAACCACTAAGCCACCATGCCCCCAGAATTGCATTAGCAAGCAAATATTTTATTAATAATGGCGTCAAAACCTTTGAAATGGCATAGCGGTGTTATATAGGGTAGAATACTGACTTATGCCTACATGAAAAAGATTAGAGAAAAACTCTCACTTATCATCCACTGTTTCTGTATTTTTTATAACAGCACATCCATCCATCCATCTTTTGTGCTGCTAAACCTACAAAAGTTTGCAGGGAACCTGGAGCCTGTTACAGGGGACTCTAGGCACAAGGCAGGATACACCCTGGAAGGAGCACACACACTCACACACACTCAAACACCAAAGACAGTTTACATGCCAATCAGTCTTCAATGTCCTTGGACTGATGGAGGTAACTGGAGTACCCTGAGGAAACTCGCAAACCACAGGGAGAACATACAAACTCGGCACATGCAGAGTGGAGACAGGAATAAAACCCCAATCCCAGAGGTGTGAGGCAATCATAGTAACCACTAAGTCACCATGTCACCCACAAACACTACACTAAATGTTAGAATAAATGATGCAGAATCTTCTTTAATATGTCCAACTGTGGTGTCCACCCACCTCTGGGAGGTATATACAGTATATACTATTTACTTCTTATTATCTACTACAACTAACAACCGTCACTTTTTTCAATTTATGAACCCCATATACAGTATGAGCCAAATGAATGATTGAAATGCCCATAAATGAAGTCTAACAGGAAATATTTATGAACAACCTCGTCTCTCACACACTGCTAATGTGCTGCTAATGCAAACAATCTAATAACATGCATAGTTTGCTAAAATCTCACCAAATCTAGCTTCATGCTATATTTATACAATAGTTACTAAAGTGTTATAAAGACACTATGTGTGTGCTACTATAATATTCAACTATATTGTTTCCTTTTTTTTTATTGCAAATTCCTTCTATTATTGCCATAAAAAGATCATAGCACAGAAAGTCTTATTCAGTAATCAGCCCAGCATCTTAACCTACTGGGTCAGCACCTGTCACTGACACGAGCCTATCAGCTTTCATGAGAAGATTGCACAGGTTTCCCTCAGCTCACAAACCAAACTGACAAATCAATTATTCACAGTTGTCAGTGCAGTAAAACCATAAGCAAGAGTTCCTTAGACCAAAAAAAAAAAACATACACACATATGTACACATACACACATATCAAACAGCCATAACATTAGAACTATCTGACTAATATTGTGTAGGTCACCAGGGGCACCATGATGTTACGAGCAGATACTTTAACTCCTGTATTGTGCGAGGTGGAACCGCAATGGCTCAGACTTCAGACTGTCATCGTATTGAGATATGGGGAAGTTGGAGGCCAAGTCAACACCTTAAACTCTTTATCATATTCTTCAATTGATTCCTGATTGTGTCGCAGGGAGCATCATCCTTCTGAACGAGGTCACATACTGAGATCATACACACACACACACACACACACACACACACACACGTTAATCCAAGTCTGGGTTTAGTCTGTTAGTCTGTGTCCAAAAGCACTCTGTAAAATTCCAAATTTCTGCATGACTTTTAGAAATAGATTTCCTGCACAGATGCTAAAAAGTCTGTGAAAGCCATGCAAGCCAAACGCCTCACATTACCGAGAAACCACGTTTCTCTCCACGTGTCAATTCAGTTCTGAAGTAACTCACTCACACACTCATACGCACAATCCAAGCCAGGTTCACCTCCCCATAATCATTTAACATGTGTGTTCGCACATAAAAGCGTGACTCTGTTCTTTACCGGCCAGCCGTTTGTTTTCACTGGAGACAAATTTTCTCCAAATTGATGCAATTCTATTGATTAAATAATGAGCCTTTTCCTCCTGTCAGCTTGTCACCCAGAGCTCTCCGTTCATGTACTTGTGTGTATGCGTGTCTAGGTATGAGTGACTGACTGGGATTAAGGTTGATGTCGTAAGTCTGATACACGGATCATATTCTCTCTCTTTCTCTCTCTCCCTCATGCTACATCCATCAGAGCATCTAATGTTTCACTATATAAGGTCTTTAAAATAGATCGCACATCATTATAGACTGTTCATAAATCTGATTTTTTTTCTTTTTTTATACTGTTTATAAATCTGATTTTTTTTCACTTTTGTGAAAGGTAAAATTGTTAAAAGATGCATCATTTCCAAAAGGTTTCTCAGTGGAAGCACACTGACAGGCGTTAAACAAATACATGAAGAGATTGTTTAGTTGGTTGAACGTTAATGAACACTGGGGGAAAAGTAGACTAACTTCCAAACTAACAGCCTGTAGAAAAAAGATTCATCAGACATTTGCAGCCAGAGCCATTACAATATGTTTGTGTAGTAACCTTTCCTCTAGCTACCACTACCTGTTCATCATTACTTTGCTCTTTCTGGCACATATACAGTAACTAAAGCAACTAAAGAAGGATTTATTCGAAAAGACATGGACAGGATTGATGACTCGACTCTTTTGAGAAAGCTGGAAAGAGATGACTAAGAGACATACTTCAAGCTTTAGAAGATTTTTCCCAAAGAGGCTAAAGTAGCAGCACAGTGCCCCTGTCTGTTCTAAACTCTCCTGAGCACCAACCAAGAGCAAAGGATGAACATGTGGCATCTGTTAAAGAGGCATCACAAGGAAGAAAAATAATAGCCTCTGCAGAGACTACTGCTCTTTGAAGTGAGCGTGAATCTAAACTCTATACCTAATTACACACAGACAATGTCAATGGCCTGCCGATTTGCCTGACTAAAAGAAGCCGATCCCACAAGGTATGAGCAGATGTGCTGTATGCTCTGCGCTCACAGGGTGGCCTGCACAACAAAACTTCAGTTCTGACTAACTGAACTCTAACCATCCGTGTCCCACCGAGACAGACACACAGAATGTCTTTTAAATGTTACTTGTCCTCTGTTTTGCTTATTGCTGATCAAAATGGTCTGTTAGTTGTCCAAGGGTTTAAAAAAAATAAACATTTTAGACTAAATAGGTATGATGTCAATCCCCCATCCACGGTGTAGTCCCTTTTGTAGTCGCTGACCCTAACTCGGGACCCAGATTCCCCACAACCCTGACCTGGATAAAGCATTTACTAAAAGATGAAAGTACAAAGGAACAATCTGTTCACTATATCTTGTGGCATTGAGCTCTAATTGAGAGTCTGCAACAGGGTTTGAGTAAACTTCAGCCTACCACAAGATGTCAGTGTAAGTCATTATGTGACTGCTTTGCTGTATTCACTTCTCTGTGTTTGCCTGTTAAAGAAAGATCTGGAAAAAAGCACATTTGGAATATCTATTCACTTTGAAACCAATCCCAAAACTAATCATCCTTGTATATATTTACTGATTTATGGTTGATACAGAGATTATCCCATAAACACTGGGTACAAAGAGTGTGAACATGTTTTATAGGATGCCCACATTGATGCAGAAAGTCCATGCAGAAACACCAGGAAACAAGCCAAGACAAGCTGCTGGACATAATTGGCTGGACATCTGCTGTGCACAGCCCTCTTTGGGTCACCCCACAGATTTTCAATTCGGTCTCTGCTGGACCATTCCGAAACCATGACCTTGTTTTGCTGATTCTTTTTTGTTGATTTGGACGTGTGCTTCAGATCCATATTAAATGTTTTAGCAGTCACCTTAAAGTTTTGTGCCAAAATTGCCTGGCAATTGGAAATATTTATGGTCCCTTCACAGCCTGACTCGAGCTGAAGAACTCTGCAGCCCTGAGGCATGATGCTCCCACCACCATGCTTCAACACAGGAATAGTGTTTATATATTTAGTTTTTTTAAATATATATCTTTTGATATTATTGCCAAAAATTTTAACTTTGGTCTCATCAGGCCATAACAAATGGTTTGGGAAATGGGGAGATTAATGTCACATTTCTTTTCAGAAATTGCTGCAATTCTGTTCATGCTTCTGTTGGCATCTTGGCAGTTTTCCTAACCAGTTTTTGGTATTCTCATCAAACTTACAGGGATGTCCTGTTTTTTTTAGTACCACTGCTGTTGTGCCAAAATTTTACCCGCTTGTTTATTATTGTTTTTACTGTGTTCTTTAGGATATGCAATGCCTAGTGTTTTTTGATTGCAATTTTTTTTTTGCTGCAAGATCATGCACCTGATTTGTAAGCTCTTCACAACCCCTGGATCTCCATTTCTATGTTACCATAGCAACAGCTGTACTGTTTATCTAATTTGTCATATTAACTGATGACAAAATCTACAAGATTCATTCTGATTGGTCAACTCTGAACATTGCTGGGTTTCCAATTCTTAGAGGCTGTGCACACTTGTGTTTTCCTTTTTTCCACCAAAAAAAAAAAAAAAACATTTCTGGTGGTTTGTCACTTGATTTGATATTGCAGTTTCACAATAAAGGTGGAAAAGATGACATGGTTTAACATTTATTTATTTATTTATTAGATTCTCACTCCCAAAATCATATGAAGCAATGTATTTCAATGTTTCCTTTCCCCCTACTTTTGTCAGTGCGTGCTACCATTCCAGTTGCACTGCATTCACCTAAATGCATAAGACAGTAAGTCAGCAAAATCCTATTTCTCCCTCTCTAATCTTGTCACATGTGACCACAGCATGCTAATTATAGGGGTAGTGCAATGCAATTTAGTTCCCACACAAAACCAACACTGTAAAGCTGCAGCTGCTCACAAAAGGGCCCTGCAATAATATACTCCTCAAGATATAGCGAGGTCAGGAGGCACACAGCATCCTTTCATCTAAAATGATGAAGTCAATTCAATCCATCAAAGACTTTAGCCTCCCCCCTACCTCTTTCTGTCATCCCGTTCATGTTTCATTACTTATGTAGTGCATGAGAACAACAGGCGTACTGAGTGCAAGTGTAACTGTGTAGTTCAGCTCGGCAGCCAACACTCAAGCCTTGATCTTAAGGTCACACTCAAATAATCTGACTTTGAACAGAATATATCTGTGTTCGTGGTGCAAGTCATGCTATTTAATCATTTCTAGTTTGGGCCAAGTTTACAGGCCAAAAAAAAAAAATAACATCTGTGTTTTTTTTATGCCACTGCATCATGCATATGCCCAATGGCATTGAATAAGTTTAACAAGTTTCCAAATTATATATCTGTACTGTGTGTGTGTGTAGTGTATTGCAACATATTACATTATAGGCATGTCTACTGGAGTTAGATAAGGTGTTACAAATCAATCAGTTTCTTTTTAAATCTCTGACACACTCAGTGAATAAGATATAAAATCACTCGTTTAGTACTAAGGAATAAGAATTTAAAGGCACTATAAAATGTCAAATGTACCTACAAGTACCCACATGGCTAAGTATAGAGGCCATATATAACCATCATGGAAAATAAATCTACAATGCATATATAATATTGTGTAATTGTTTGAAACGCAAGTAAATAGAATGGATTAAAAAAAAGTAGGCAGGGCCTTTCTATGAATGAGAGCCAACAGATGCCGTATAAGCATCACTACAGTTAATGAAGGATACTAAGACAGATCAGTGTGAGCTGATCCTATAATATTGATGATGTCTGTTAAAAAAGTACTTGACACAATTCCCTGCCCATATTTTCTGGACTCTGCTGTGTTCACTGAATTTGTTGAGGTGTCTAAGGTTCCTCAGTTTAACTCTCCTCCCACTGTGCTGTTAGCAGAAAAAACTAGAGCAACTAACCTATTACATAGAAAGATTAGAACCTGCTGAAAATAAGATCAAGGCTGATTAAAAGGGATTAGCATGACGTAGAGCAAATCATTGCTTCAATCACTTGATGCTTCAGATGGTCACTTCTTTTTTTCTGGAAGGAGAACTGTTACATTTTGGTCAAATTTACACGTAATTTGGTCCTTGGTAGAGATCTCTAGTTGCCAACACTATGGACCTCCATGAGCTCTGGGTGGTCAGAATCATGATGATGAAGAAAGGATTTACTGGCATGGCATCTGTGGTAGCACCACTCTGGAACGGAATACACAATTAATCTGGTGAAGTACAATTTTTTTCTAACCTTTTTGATAGTGAGACAAGTATTCTTCCACTAAGTGTGAATATTTGACAGATAATAAATCAAGGAACACAAGATGGCTCTGATGGTTATAAAATTTGACTTGGCCAAGCGGATCAAACTGGCCCAGGGACTGTGGCTTTTATATTGGCTTGCAGTTATGGGTGGGATCCTCATCTTCAGCATGGGGCTTTTCTTCAAGATTGAACTCCGCAAAAGGAGTGAAATGATGGACAATAATGAGAGTCATTTTGTACCCAACTTGCTCATCCTGGTAGGCCTGGCTACATGCGGCATCAATGCCTTTGGAGGTAAAGTGTGCCATGACTCACTTGATTCAGCCAAGTTTTCCAAGTGGAAGCCCATTGTGAAGAATTACCTGTGTGGATGCTTTGCTTTCTCCATCATCCTCTTCATCATGGCACTGCTTTGCTTCCTGATGCAGATCTCGCTACATTTTGCCCTAGCTGAAGGTCTAAAAAACGGGATGAAATACTACAAAGACACAGACACGCCAGGACGATGCTTCATGAAGAGGACGCTGGACATGACCCAGATTGAGTTCCGTTGCTGTGGCAACAACAACTTTAGGGACTGGTTTGAGATCCAGTGGGTTAGCAACCGCTACCTGGACTTCAGCAATGATGAGGTCAAAGAGTGAGTGCTTTTACCTTCCACAATTCATTAAATTAGCACAAAGGTAGGACATGGCAAACAATCATTAATAAGAATTAGGAGAAATTTAATGTCCATTTCAGAATGTAAAACTAGAGGAATGAGAAATGTTTGTTCAGTGTATGCAAAGGATGTTCACTGCTCATAAAGTGCACAACTTTTAAATGCTCATGTCAAACCCAGTTTCCACACTATTCTGCTGAGCTTTGAAACCAGATATGAGAAAACACTTCTGACTGAATTATTTTCTAATCTTTACCCACTAATCACTTTCATTTATTTTTTATCATTTATTAGGTCATTCGATAAAAAGGTTTAATTTAGATTAGATTATAAAGGTCAAATAATAAACCTAACAATCTATTATAGTAACATTTTGAGAATGTGACGATTTCTTACTTATTTGCGGATCTTTAAACATACAGTAGATTGAAGGGTGACAAATTAAATAAAAAAATTTGCTGGCATGGTTTGTGTCCACTTTCCCCCTTGAAATGAAGGGTCACTATGATGAAACATTTGTATCCTGATGGGAGTGGCATCTTTTAGGATGACAAGCCCCCATGCAAAGTGCATAAGAATTTGTTAATAATGTAAATTCAATCAAACTCCAATGGGAAATTTCAGACTGAAGCTTCTGAAGATTTGTCACCCATTCGACGTTGCTGAGACTTCAAAGAACTTTCGTACATCGCTCTGGATAAGGGAGTCTGCCAAATGCCGTAAATGTAAATGTTATTATGATTAAGCTCTTTATAGAACCCTTATGAATGTTTTTCATGTTTTTATAGTCGTATCACAAGCAACGTGGAAGGTAAATACCTTATGGACAGCGTTCCCTTTAGTTGCTGCAACCCTGGCTCTCCACGGCCCTGCATCCAGCACCATCTGACCAACAATTCAGCTCACTACGACTACGACCATCATACTGAAGAACTAAACATCTGGACTCAAGGCTGCCGTGAAGCCTTGGTCTCCTACTATGGGGGGATGATGAACAGCATTGGGGCTCTTGTTCTGCTAGTCATGGTTCTGCAGGTGAGTGAAAATATGGAATTTCAATAAAGAGAGATAGTATTGAATAAAACATTGGCTTGTTGGCATTAAGGAATTCATTTTATACTATAACTTTATACCAAAGTGCACAAGTCTTCCCAAAACTTATCCACAAAGGGCTATTAAGGTTGCAGGCTTTCATTCTAGTCAAATATGAGGTGCACTTGATTAGACAGGTGGAATCAGGTGTTGTTTCTGCTTGGTTGGAATGAAAATCTGCAGCTACACCAAACTCTGTGCATAAAATTGAAGACCCTTGACATAGTTTTTTAGTGTTTAGGTCATCAGCAAGCAACCCTGTGGGTTTCTGGTTTCATAAGCACCAATGTGACATGCGCAAGTATCTTTGATGGTTTAAACTTCAAGAACCCCAGACCCTCTTCCTGGAATAAACCTATCAAAGGTTGACCCATTGGATAAAATGTTTTATGTCAGTCAGTATGTGTGGTCAGCTAAATATATAGGTTTGTTAATAATGAAACCCAAGATTTACCCAGCATATTATAAGTAAGAAGCAAGTAAGACAGTCAATTACATGACATTGAAAGAGCCCTTTTTCAAAAATGTGTTTACAACTGTGTTGTAGGCTGCAGATATGATGGGACTAAAATATTTGTCAACCTCTTTGGAGACCCTGACAAACCCAGAGAACCCAGAGTGTGAGAGTGAAGGTTGGCTGCTGGAAAAGAGCGTGAAAGAGACTGTATCCGATGTCCTTCAGAAGATCAAATCACTTGGCAGAAAGAACCAGGTGGAAGGAGCTGAGGCTGACGCCAGTGCTGGTGCCAGCTGAACAGCTCAGACTTTAGTCAGCTGGGACTAAAACCATCCTATAAGGAGCATCAAAGACATCCTTGTTTGCGGGAAACCATCAGAAGTGAACAAAATAACAGATCATGAATGAACCTTTAAATGTGGTGAGCACTAACTGAAAAAAAAACTATGTAAATTTTAATGTCCATATTGAGATGTAAATGTAAATATAAAAACATATCAAATAGAATTTTACTTTGAAAAGAGATGTGGAGGGAATGAAGTTCAGAGAATATTTAACCTAATTATTTATGTAGACATGTCTTTCCCCGCAACCAATCAGGGTTCAGGAGGTGCAACAAACCTACCGGTGATGACGCACACACGACCGTGAACAAATCCAGGCACTTATCATTTTTGATCTCTTCTTGCATGATAGAATAGTTATTCCAAACAAAGCTGGAGGGAAAAGGCTAAAGCGTTCAAAAGCTAGTGAAGTAAATATGGCCTCTGACTGGTGTCCAGGTTCTTCTCAAACACTTGCACATCTTGACAGCATTTATATCAGGACCATGATGAACAGAAATAAATGAAATATAAAGGAATGAATGATTCGTTTAAATCCCCGTCAACGCATGATTCTCTTGGGAGAAGTTTTTCATTAGGCAAGTTGACATGCTGCATTTTTGTCAAACCTGTCTGTCTGTCATGTAGATAAGTGTGAATGATAAAGCTGTTCAAACAAACATTTTGGTTTGTTATTCTATTGTTTATTGCACTTTTCTGAAATGACACGAGTTGCACATTTAGACATGTAGGATGGAAAAAGGCTGATTCAAGATGTTTGATTACCATAAGGAAGCTTGGGAAAGATGTTGGGAAACTCAACAGGTGTTCGGCTTTAGACGATAGGATAAATGGACGAGTGGCTTCTAAGAGAGAACCGGATGCTTCCTAAGACACCTTTTTTTTTAACTCAAGTTTTTAATTTCTATTTCAAATGGACAACCAAGCCATGGACACGAAACAATCTAATTTTCTTAGATTAAATGCCCATTACTCTTAGCATGACATACTTCCAAACCACTAACAATGGGCATTTAGGCCAGAAAGGTAAGAGAGCATCTGTCATCTTGAATAGTCTTCAACCATAAAGCCTATAAGCAGTGGGTGAGGAGATGAGTGTAGGTAAGCTGATTTGATAGAGCTTCGCCTCAGTCAGGTAAAATTAAGGGCCAGGTAATTCTGACACAGGAACACAAGGGCACCTTGCTGGATCTCACCACAGGAAGCTTATTAGCTTGCTATGAACAAGCACTGTTATAGCCTACAGTGCTGATTGTGAAAACTACACACAGATATTTGATATTAAACATACCTTCTCGATGTCCTTACCGTCTTTCACTCTCCACAACAGCAGACCAATCCTATTGCCATTTCAGAATGACCATGGATAATCAGTAACACAATTACTGCCCTCTTACAAAATACCTGTTAAACTCAGGGACAAGAATAATGTGTGAAAAACTTCTTGCAAAAAAGTCTGCTGTGAAGCATGTGACTTGGCACTACCGCTTCATTACTACTGCAGTCAGCACTGTCAAACAAAATGATTAGTTTCCTTCTGAAGCTTCACTAGTACTCTTACCTTTGTGTTCTGGATAAACAAAATAATAGGACGGAACTGGGACACACAGGAGAGAAGCTGTGTGTCATGAGTCATGCACTAACCGATACGATTACACTACCTCTCACACACACAAAGACCATCACACACACTAACAACCCCTTTTCTTATTTTATTTTTGTTTTACAGTATTGTACAATGTATCCATTTATACAATAATTCACATATTAACAAATAAGTCTTTGACGTCGTTCCGATTAAACCAACACAAGAAACATGCTTGTGAGAAACCCGAGGGAACCCTGCTGAGACTGAGTGTGTGCGCACGTACACATGCTTCGAGACAAACAGTGTCCTGTTTGAGGGGACACTGCACCGCTTTTCAACATCATGAATCATTACAACTTCTATGACAGCACCTTAGAAGGTTTAACAATACTGTGTCATGAGTTCATACTTTTCTATTAAGTCCTAGCTCCCTGTTTCTCAAGATTTCTTGCTAATAACATCAGGCAATTCGATGTTCTTCATCAGATCAGGCAGGAAGTAATTTTACATCGGTCAATGCTAATGATTTGATCAACTTGCTGTTAGGAAATGGTTAAGTGTCCATCATATGGTTTGTCCCTGATTTTGTTTGTTTCGGGATTTGGGGTCAATAGGTGAAGCAAGTACCTTGAGTTTTTTGTTAATTATTTCTGTTTGCTTTTTAAACAAAACTGCTGCAGCTCAAAGACTTAAAATGTCAGATACCAGACTCACACATGCGCGCGCACACACACTCGTGCACAAATCAGTAGATGTAATAAGTTTCCTCAACCACAAAAGCAAAATCCAAAACGTATTTGCCTAAATTAGAGGTCGGCCATGATCGATTTTCACAAAGCTACACATAAATAACATTTAACAAAAATAGGTTTCAAAATTGACAACATTGTTATATTCATTCTGTTCACACAGACAACCATATAAATCCATCACACTATAAACACGCTGGCCTTACAATCCCACAAAGCACACACGCAACAGGCACTCAGACAGACAGAGAGACACACGTGACACTTGTGCCCTCCCAGATATCCTACGGTTGGCTTATATTAGCTTCACTTAACTTTCAGGAGCTTTGATGGGTACCCTCAGGAGAAATATTGCAGTGACAGAATAGGAAGAAAGGGAGTAGGCTTGTGACCTGAAGATGGCGCCATTCCATTATATGGCTACTATTGAGACCCGAGGGTCGTTGAGGAACATTGTGCTTGCCTCGGAGAGAACGCCAGCATTATTCAATATTAAAGCGATCTGAGAACTGCAGCTGTGGAGTAAACAATACCTGTGTTGAATAGCATAAAATAAGTTAATAGTGTCAGGGACCGACAGAACTTAAATAGCTTTTCTCTTTTCTCTCCGTTACTTTGAGAACCTATCTATGTTACAGGAGAAAGCATCATTTTGCAGTTAAATAACATGGCAATATGTTTGTTTGTACTTTTATTTTTAAATATGAATTTAGCTCAAATAATAAAGTAAGAGGTAAAAAAAACCCCAGAAGACAGGGAAAAAAGCCATGCATTCATCCACTCAAGGAGAATAAGTAGGAAAGGAGTGTGCAAGAGGAGGCACTGATGTGGCAACCTCTGCTGTAAATGTGCAGATCCCTGGTTAGGTGAGATTTGGCACTTCACCAAGAATCTCCAGGAACTCTCAGGAAGAGATAATCACAGGTGCTGCCAGTCAATGCCCACCAGAGTCTGATTAGCTTCCTGGGCATGACCGATCTCTTCGGTGATGCTGTGCTGGCGCCAGAGCTTCTGAATCTTTCTGTAGCGCTCTCGACACAAGTGTAAAGGGTTTCCCCGTCTGTCAGGGACAGAGAACAGAATATAAATTGGGATTTACGCTTTAAATTTACAAGGAAAGTGCCATGCTTAGTTGCTCACCTGAGCCCTTGGTCAGTTTCTCCATAGTCATCAAGGTATGGGGGAGCATAAAAACAGCCCTTAGTCTTTCCTGCCAGGAAGAGAACCTGACTCTCCCTCACCCTGTAAAAGACAGCAGAGACTCATGTGCTGGAATCTGGGGCTGGACATTGTCTAAACGTCAACATAATGAGCGGTGAGTGTATACTGAGACCAAACCTGTAGTTGTTTAATCAGCAAATAATGTAGCAGAAGTGGAAATAAATATATAGAGAAAATACAAGCAATACACATCATGTCATGTCACTTGTTCACATTAAGCAACAGAATGAATTAAAAAAAATGTGACATCAGTGACTCTGATTGTGGTAAGGATGTGGGGACCAGGTGGGCTGATCTGAGTATTTCATAAACTGCTGATCTAACTGGGGATTTCACATATAACAGACTCTCTGGAGTTGTGAAAAACAACACACGCAGAGTGACTGACAATTCTGTGGGTGGAAAATGAGAAAAATGGCAAGTTCTTGCTGAGCTGTCGAGTTGTTCAGCAAACATGTCCGCTTGCTCAGTTCCGATAATTCCACTGCCGTAGAATCCAGCAGAAACAGTAATGTAATGAAGTCTTCACAACTGTGTTGCTTGATTAATTAATTATTGGGTGATTTATTTTCAATGTTTCCACAATTTTGAGTCTGTAAAAGTTGTTATTTCATGTTCCAAAACAAGTAGCAGAGCACAGGCTTCTGCTGTAAAAATGGAACTTTGTTTTGTGATACAAAGCCATAATGTTGACCCATTAATGTAAACAGCACTATGATAGGGAAAAAATGCTCCTAATTGTGTAACTTTACTGAACTGGAATTGGACAGAAATGAAAGAAATTGGATCATAGGGCGAATTGTGCAGATTTGGCTTGATCTTTATTGCATTTTGCGGGGCTAATTTCAAGCATCTGATTCGAACAGATGGTTCAACTGCTCCTGTCTACAAGCTTTGTACTGGTGAGGTCCTGAAAGCTCCTAAAACAAGTTGCAATCATTGATGCATGTGCAAGTATGGTTTTCTACCAGACCAACAGTCTACACAGCCACACAGAACTGTGCAGCCTGCACCAATTTTGTTTTTGCAAGGACCTCAAATAATGTTCAGAACTTTTAAGCATATGTTGCTTAGGGGCTTCAGGAATGAGTCATTTTATTATCTCAAAGTAGAATTTTTTTGTTTAAATAAAACCTAAAAATATTATACGTACCACATAACAGCCATTGAAATTAAATGGCATATAATCTCTTATTTCGGAGATTCAAAGTAAAGTGTTAAGCAGGGAAATTCAGGCAAGCTCATGTTACTTTTCTTATACGGTCTTATTTTACATCATAATGTTCACAAGGAAGGACCATTGTGCTAGAAAGTATTATTGCTAAGAAAATTGTGATAATGCCCAGCTCTGACAAACAACTAAGCAATGCACCTACAAGACATGGTAATCAACACAGCGGGTAAAACGTTTTTTCTTCTAACCTGAGGAAAATGCCAACACCAGCTCCGCAGGCAAAGGTGTGTGCAGTACAGGCTCCAACATCCTCACCCTCCAGCTCGGTCTGGCAGCAGTAGCTTTGAGAACACAGCATTGTGCCACACACCAAGCACAGCGTTGGAGCACGAGACTTATCTCCACCTGACTTAGGACAACTACAAACACAAAAGCAAGAAGTAGGGACATTGGCCAGAACTCTGCTGTAATCAGATCCTGGTGGTTATAAATGAGAACAATCCAGACCCAAACACACTCACGTGAAGCTGGAAGCTTGATTGATCAGTGCACTGTAGTCCTCTGGCAAATCGATTAGCTTATTGGATTCACGAGGAAAACTACACACACAGACATGTATAAAACCATTCTGTTTAAAACCCAAATCTTTGCATAGCTCAAATGGCTATGAACAAGAAAAAAAAGATCACCTTATGAGGGTTTTAGGTGACTGGAGACATGGCTGCATGCCTGGATGAGAGAACCAACTACAGGAAATACACAAAATACACTCAATATGATCTGATCAATACAATATAATCAGAATTCACAGAAAACCATGTGATTTCACAACTCAATCAGGTAGTTTCTCACCCCTGAAGCAGGGGATCCATAATGTCCTGGTGATTATAATATAGCTGGAGCAGGTTGGAGGGCAGACACAGATATGCACAAAGCGCCTCCCATTCACCTGCACCTACAACTAGAGTAGGGGACAAGGAAAGTACCAGGGATCAGATTCACAAAGTAAGACGTACTATATACATGTTAAGATCTTCTAGTAATCAGGTTTTGGCAGAACAGTGCTTTGATCGTAACACGGAAGAAATTGTGGGTTAGATCAGACTACCCAAGTTTGTGGAAAGCTGATAGATCACCAGGCAATTAAATGCAAATAGTTTTTTTTTTCTCATTTATAAATTAGCCCTTAAATATAGAGGTGTAGGGTCAAATCAACTAGTGGTCAAAAATAAACACTACCTGGTGGAACCACGAGCGGGTTCTGGTACATTTTTAACTCAAATGTGTTTGCATTCTGAACATGTGAACGAAAGGGTAAACACGTGTTTGTGGAAAAAATAGAAAGCGCTTACCATGGAGCTCAGATGGAGTGGGAACTCCATTGAGATGATGGAAGAACAGAGCAGCTCCTCTGAGGAAGGGCAGGATGCCTGCCTTTACACAACGCCAGAGATGCCAACCCGAGCTAACCTCACGCAAGCTACTAACACACACACACGTTAAGATTATTTCTTAACTTCTGCAATGACAGTGAAATTAAAAGTTGTAGTTGAATTCAAAATAGTTTGTTTCTCAGGTTCACAGGGAGATAGATTGGTTGTATAAATGGAATGAATCTTTTACCAGCCTAAACGAGTCCTTATTGTGTTATAGAAGAGACATATATGCTCTTCCTCCTTCTGCTCCACTCCTTCACTCTCTTGCTCCATGGTCAGCTCCTCTGTGGACACACCAACAATATTAACAAGAGCTGTCAAATTAACAGCTTAATAAATCGGTTACTGATGTTTTTGGACACCATTAACGCATAACCTGGAACACAGTCTCTAATAAGCAAAATTCAGTTCCCAATTCAGAGGTAAAATCATGACTATAGTCTCCTATATACTGCAACATTGTTCAAGCATAAGCATTTACATTTACAGCATTTAGCAGACGCCCTTATCCTATCTCATTTTTATACAACTGAGCAATTGAGGATTAAGGGGCCCAGCAGTGGCAGCTTGGTGGATGTAGAAATCGAACTCACAACCTTCCGATCGGTAGCCCAAAACCTTAACCAATAGGCTACCACATCCCGTGTTTTTACACGCACAAGCGTTTTGTGCGATGTGTGTAAAAACATTTCTTTAAGATCAAATTTAACAAACAAACAAACAAATAAATTATATATATATATATATAAATAAATAAAATGCTTGTGACAGAAATGAATGACTTTGGAAGTTGTATGTGCAATAAGTAGAATACATGCTAACCTGGCACAGAGGTGAGAAGGATCTGGACCACGTGAGCCACAATGACCAAGTGGAGGAGATGCAGTTGTGCCGTGTCTGCACTCAGACCTGAGGAGTCTAAGCAGTGCAATACTGAATAAGACAGCACCAGACTCACCTATCATACAAACACAAAAACACCGGCTGAGAGACTGATTCACATAATACAGCTA
This sequence comes from Tachysurus fulvidraco, assembly GCF_022655615.1. Classification (NCBI taxonomy): domain Eukaryota; kingdom Metazoa; phylum Chordata; class Actinopteri; order Siluriformes; family Bagridae; genus Tachysurus; species Tachysurus fulvidraco. Next base: position 9,821,485 of record NC_062521.1, on the reverse strand, counting down.
CAGAAACAACCGACAAGGTCCTGTTTAATAGAAGGTTAGAAATTCTGGCCTACAATCTTCTTTAATCAGACTCTTACATAAATGGTGTCTAAGAGCATTTAAAAAGCTTGTTAGCTCACCAGTAAGTGGAACATGTCCACATCCAAAATGCAGGGAGAATTTTTCACCTGGGTATCAGGAACAAGTGCTGCATGGAGCGAGCACACACACACACACACACTTAAACTCAAAATCTACATAGAAATGCCAAAAAATAATAATAATAATAATAATAATAATAAATATACCTGCCAACAGTCGCATGAAGTGATTTTGGACCGCTGAGTGAGAGGAAACAGTCCAGCAGGCAGAGCCAAACCGAGCCAGAGAACTCAAACAGTCATCCTGAACAAGAGCAGACAAAATGTTTGATGCTCACTCACAATTACTTAGAGAATATAGATGTAGAACACAAGAGATAGAAGAAAGTAGAACTTAGGAAAGCAAGCATAAAACCTAAAGATATTAGAACTATTTTAAAATAAAATTATTTACTTATTCTATATACATATTAATGTATACTTTTTTGCTTGTATCTCTATATTTTAAAAGGAAAGCCCAATCAAACAAGTGGAACAAACTATTCTTATGTAAAAATAAGCTGAAAACGTTTTTTTGCAAGAAAATAGAAGTCAGTACGAACCCTAGACAGAAGAATTAGTTTTAGCATGATAAGTTGAGTTTTTATACCTGTCTACAGGGTAAACTTCCAAACAAAGGCTTCTCCTCATCCACCAATAATCTCTCTGTACAAAATACAAGCAGAGGAAAACAAAAGCATATAATATTGATCTTTTCCAACAACAAGCCACCCTTAACACGGGTCAGTGAAACGTTACAGAGGAATAGTTCATCTTGAAAGATATGTAAACGTACTAACCGACAGACTGGATGGTGTAAGAACAGCTGCCCCAGCAAATGATAGGCACACGAGGGTCCTGCTCGTTAGGGTGCAACTGAAGGCCAACTTTATAAGCTGCTGTCCCAAACGTTGTCAGCATTTCCCTTATGGAGCTTGAATAAGGGTTGCTATCAAGACACAATGGAAGTCAGAGTTATGCTCAGATATCAGGATTTAAAAAAAAAAAAAAAAAAAAGCCAAAGTGATGTAGTGCATACGCTTACACTGGAGTGTGGTCCAGCCTGAAACCCTCAGGAGGAGGACAGTCCTCAACAGTCTCTGTCTCATCAACATCTTAAAGACAAACAGAAATTATGACTGTGCATGTGCAGACACAACAACTAGAGAGTACGGGCACATATATCAGATACTCACTCGTTGACTTGGCCTGATTATGAGCACAGTGCAGGGCTCGGATCTGCTGGCAGGTAGTATTTAGCCATTGAGTAAGACCTGGCTGCTCACTACTGCTGTAAACACAAACATACTGTGTTTTACTATTTGCTGAGAGATAAGATGAAATTCCATGGCACAATGGACATATTTACTACAATAAACTGTCAGTGTCACTACATATCATGAATCATTGTGACAGTTTGTTAAATAGGAAGCCTATATTTTAAACTCTACATAATAAGAGATAATGTATCTTGCTTTAATATCGCTGAAATAAGTTATGCATGGCTACAGTGTCGCTCTGTACTCGACCGTGATGTTTCATAGGTAGGTCTGGCATTGGTTACAGACTAATTTGTCAATTCAACAATTAAAATATGAAACCGTTCGGAGCCAGAGCAACTCGTTTTAGAATGATCATAACCACAAGTTTGTATGTGAGTACCTGCAGGTGGTCTTAGTGAGGGGCAGGAGAGGAATGACTGTGTTACTGAGACACTCACAGAGTGGACACAAGTACTCCCCATTCTCTACATCATAACTGGTATGTACACGCAGCCTCTGCTGTCTGCGCTGCTCCTTAGCCTGCACCGCCTCAAAGTACCTGCAAGGAAAAACAACTTGAAATTTAAGAGACCTTTGTTTGACTTACTAGCAAACTTCCATTAACTTTAACATGTACTATGTGAGCAGGGAATCTTAACTGCTACGAAATGTGTTATCTATCTCTCAAAAAAAGGTGTAGAATAAATTTATAGATAGTACTAAATATTCACAGGAGAAAGAGAAATAAGCACATAAATAAGCAGGACATGTGCTGATATGCAGCTGTCAGTCAAGCAGGTTAATATTCTTTGCTTCCGCATGAGGCATAATGGCTTTAAGAGCTATCAATGTATGACGATTAAAACAGGCTTCAGGATGAAGCAGACGTTTCTACAGCAGTAACATTTGCTGGTCTCCTCACCTCTGCCAGCAGTGAGAGTGCATGATGTGGCCACAGCTGCCGGTATGTGTACCAAAGGACAGATCAGGGTGCATGAAGAGGGGATCATAGCTATCTGTAACACACATATATACACCAGAAATAAGAACAATGGCTACTCGCGCTTAGCCGATTACTTGACTCTCACACTCTAAACTGCAAACCATAACCTAACCTGGCTTGTGAGGCGGTCTTTTGCGGTTCTTGGACATGACTGTAGAGCGTTGGACAAAAGCAGCCAGCACCATGGCTCTGCCATCGGGTCTGATCTCCTGCTCTTCCTGACACAGGATACATGTCACCACCTGCCTCCTCTCTCCTCCTCTGGCACGCCAGCGCCGAGGTCCGACACAGACCAGAGCACTGTCACATGAACTGGGGCTGCATCAAGCAGAGATGGACAGTTTCAAGGCCATTTTATTCTTATTTTTATGTCACAGTACCCCTTTAATTGTAGTATTAAACCATTTTACTGCTGCTGTATAAATGTATCACCACAAGCATGCTTAAGTACCTGTGCTCTGCTGATGTGGACGCAGAGGCGTCCAGCTCCTCTAAACTCTGCTGGAACAGCTCTTTGTTCTCATTAATGAAGTGTCTCTGCATCTCGGACATTTGAGCCATGATCTTTTCCCTGCGCAGTCTAGCCATCTCGGCCTTTCTCTTTCTCTCTGCTTTGTCTTTGTCCCTCACAGTCTGCAAAACACACACAGGGAGATTTAAGCACTTCCACACACTAAAGGATAAATTGTTAATATATCAATGGGTTAGAAAGTTGTTCAATGATTAACCTCCTCGTGGCAGTGCCCTGCTCCTTCACAGGCAGGTGCAGCAGCTGTGCGCTCACGCATAGTTTTAATGCTAACCACCATCTTGGAAGAAAGATACACAATTTAGCAAAAAGTGATAGAGCAAATGTTAGAACTACATGCACCACATCAGCCTGTAAAGTCCTGTAAAGAAAAGCCTATGTTCAGAAAACACATTTTTCCACGCTGAATACGGATTTTAGTAATAAAAATTAAAACGTGCCTATTTCTATTCAAAATATATGTAGAATTATAGAGTTGCTTATTGTTATTTCACAATGTGTGGGCAGAGAAAGCAGACTATGAAGTTGTCTGTGATGTGATGATAAATGAATGGAGTAATAGATTCTATCCCTATGAAGGCTGTGACGGCAACATCACAAGTTACTGAGCTACAGTAGACAATGACTGTCAGTCGCAATCACTTCTTCACATATAAGGATATAAAGTACTCCAGTAAATGTTTCAGTTATCTGAAACATGGTTTTCACACACTACTATGTTCAGATTTCGCTATATTGAAATAAATTGCAGACACTGTATGGAAATTCTGTTTGATTCAGTTTGTGTAATAACTTTCATTTCATGGTAAAAATCCTTGATGATCTGCAAGTGCCATGGTGTTTGTCAGAGTTAGCATGTAAAATGTGTTCTGCTGCCTCCTGGTGGACACACTAGGGGTTTGCATAGAGAGAGAACGCCAAATATCAAGCATAATGAAAGATGTAAATTTACTTTAAGGATCCAGCGAATCATGTCTTTGTGCACTTCCAAGTGAGGAGCGCTCTGTAAGTTCTCCAATAGAGCCAGAATACTGGGAGCACTGCTGGGGGCTTCACCAGGACCTGCCATAAAAGAACCACAGATCTAGCTACAGGCTTGAGACTTTCTATTGTGTGAGAAGATGCACAAAACGTACGGGAGATTTTAAGTGTGAAGTTGAAGGTAACTTCATTGTCGTCCCCACTGCTCTCTAGTTGTTGCTGCTCCTCCAGCAAAGCCATGCCTATCAAGTGCAGCACCTGAAGTAACACACAATTCTGTACATTACTCTGCCATACCGGAAATCAGTACAATCAATGCTCATGAGCTCAGCATTGTAAGGGCAAGATCGTTGAATTAACTACAGTGTATCCTGTCATGTTAAGAAAAGACACAAACACTTACCCTCTGCAGCATGGACTCAGACCAGTGTCCTCCGCTAGGCTCCACAGCCCACTGCAGCACAGCTCCCACCATCCCAAGCAGCACGTCACACTGCAGAATGTTTACCAAGCTGGCAAACAGTGGGCAGAATGGGGGCAGGGCTGGTGGAGGCAGAGCTACACACACAAAATCACACACGTATCCAACCTGCATTCAACCGACCAATAATATTCAGATACGGCTCAGTCTAAGACTACAGACACGGAAGAAATAACTTGCCCAGCTCCTCTCCATTTTGTCTCTTAAGCTTTCGCTGAGCTTCCTCTGCCTGTAAACAAATAAACCACGAAACCTGAGGCCCAGTGTACATCTGGTATTAACATGAATCATGTGAATCATGTGTATTAACATTTAGAATCATTCACACTTGGGCTTTTCCATGTGTCTCAGTGGACGTGTTCGAGCTACCAAATTGCCAAAAAGCAAACCGTGTCTTGAAAGACATCTGCAGCACTTTGAAACATTTGTTGACATGATGGATTCAATGGCTTTTGGTGAACTCTGTCTAAATTATTATAAATTATATGTAAAATGATCATTCATACACTGTTTACATTCACAAAGCAAGATTAAGTACCTTGGACTGATCGGCTCTGGAATAATGGTGGAAATAGAGGTTGAACTGTTTGGCACATTCTGAGCGGAGTTCATACAGTCCCCTACCAGTCACTCCTGGCTTCCTGTTAAACGCAGTCAACGCAAGAATTAAATTAGGCCTAAATAAAGGTTTACTTTAAAATAGGGAATGAGACAGACACTTACTTAAACAATGCAACACTATCAATGACTCTCTCCATTCCAGTTTCTTTATTCTCCTAAAGAAAAATGCATCACATAATATAATGAGTTCATAATATATATGTTTAATATACAATATATAATATATACACAATGTATATTATGTACAACAGCATGCAAAAAAAAAATCCATAACTAACTTAATAAACACATTTATGTTCCTTAAATATATTTATATAATCCACAATAAGTTTACTCACATTTTCAGGCAAGGCTTTGACCAGCTCACTGTGAGCCATAGGACGAATACAAAGCTGATGAATGATCTCTCTCTTTAGTTCTTCACAGTTATCTACATGCCCAATGCCTGGAGTAAACCGCTCACCTGAAATACACGCACAGCAATAGTACACACAAACGTTCCTTTCTAGCCATGAATTATTACAAATGTTTTAAACACAACACCAAAAAGCCATATGCAAGGCTTTAACTTGCTTCAGAACAGGCTACACTCACCCACGATCATTATAATGAGGTGAAGCATCTCTTCTATTAAAGTGCTGTTCTGCTGGACCACATCCTGGAACAAAAAATTGCCCAGAAACTGTGAGAATCTATGGGAAAACGCAGAAAAGCGAAGTGCTTCAAGAGCACGGAGTCAGGAATCAAACATGTATCAGACACCTTGTTAGCGTTCTCCCTGTTGTATCTTTTCCTGCAATCTGCTGAACTGAAGATATGGAAGAGCTCAAAACGACTCAGCACGATCATCAGAAAGTGGTTGGGATCCATCATGGAAGCCCCCGCCTACTCAAAATACACCATAAATCCGTGCATCAGAAAATGTACGAGCCATTCCTTTCTCAAACACTGCATAATAAAATTAAAAGTTCCGACCTGGAGAGTCATGAGGTCTTTATCGAACATCTCAAGCCTACACTTCACATTGTGGTAGTAGTAGATCTGTTTAAAAAAGGATTGATTACTGGTTAGCAATTCAAAGTGCTAAAAATTTTTTCCAAATATCACAGTTTTATTTTGCCTGATTGACTACCTGATTGACTAATGAGAAGCCATTTCTCCTCCACATCCCAGCATGCACCTGTGCACAGAGAACCAGGCAGCGAAGTGGATGCTCAATCACCATTGGAGGACTCAGTTCACTCTGTAGAAAAAGACACACTACAGTTGGCACAAATACTTGCTACAAAAACACGCACAAACCACCAACCTGCACGTTATGACTTACCAGAGGTAGCTGTTCGGGGAGCCTGTAAGCCACTTCTGTTTTGCTAAGGAGAGCATGAAGTCCTTTATAAAAAGAAAAGAAAAGCTGCAATTTCAGCAAAATTAAACAGTATCTCGTTTTTTTTTTTATAAACTTGGTACATTCTCCGTATCCTACCTGCCAGCAGTCGAGACACAGGTAGGTGAATGCTGACTTTCTCCTGAGAGACGCAGTAGCGGATAGTGTCCACCGAGTGGCCGCACATACTAAGGGTGATGGGCTGCTCTCCATCAGTAAAACCGCTGTGGCAGTGAGTCAGAACTGTTAGGCACTTCTTATAGGCTTCAATTAGCACCCACTCCTGCAAATATATAGCAGATTGCATTGGCACTTCTAATTAGAAGAGCAAATTGCTGGATTAGCAGCAAAGATAATACATATCCAAATATGACCTAGAAATCCAGTTATAGATTATGTCAAACTCAGGTTAAGACACACACACACACACAAAAAAAAAACACACCTCTCAAAACATACATACAGGACCGGAACAGTTTGAGACATTCTTTCCTCCTACAAAGGGAAGGTTGATGGCTAAATCACAGCCTAAACTCCATATATTCACCTCCAATGATGGTTAACCCTGGTGAGTTAGGAGACGGCTGGGGGGCTAGCGTTCACCAAACCATATTTAAACAATACTTTATGTATTTATGGCGGAAGCCAAACATCATCTTCCTAATTGAGTTTTTTAGCCATGGGTCTGACTTTTGGGTTCTTTGCATTAATTAATAGAGTTAAACATTTAATAAAGTGTTGTTTTTGTGGCTGTACATTTGGGCATTTATTAACTATGATGTAAAGTGCCTATTTATCCCTGCCAGAAACTTTAAACTGTGAACACTGTTTCCTATGTCAAGGCAGGATTTTTGCACCCTCAATTTTAGTACCCATTATTTGGGCAAATTGAAGTTCTATCAGATGCCTATTAGTTTTAAAAACACATTAAATGAAAAGATTCTCGGGCTTCTTTCAGCAAACATATGCTGATGTTTGGCAACATATACACATATAAAGGAACTGCAATTTTAAATGTTTAATGTAGCGTTTGTCATTTTGTCCAATTCCTGTATGCCAAATACTTCACTCTTCTCGTTTGAGGGCCTCTGAATATCGACTGATATAATAGAACCATATAATATGTGCAATTGCGGCTATGATTGCACTACAAGAACTCCTGAAGATAGGGAACATAGTAATATACTAGTGTTGGTAAGTGTGTTTAAGTGTACTCACATCACTGGCACACCACTCTTGTATCATTGAGATAATGTGCGTGAGCTTCATCTGTAACGTGAAGGCTGCCTCCCACTCTGGTTCCATCTCTATGTGTTGGCCAACCTGTCGCACTACTGGGTCCATACCCTACAGAAACCACAAACCCCAACACATTATTTTACTGTCATTACAACAGCATGGTTATATTGCATCCCACATGGTCAAAACATCTATACCTACAAGTCAGCGTTGCTCAATCAAAACAAAGTTTATTACCTGCATGCTCTTGAGCAGCTCCAAGAAAGCTTCAAGTCCTTCCAGAAACTTCTCCCTGAGTTTGTCGGTCCACTCTGTTGGACGGCTAATCAGGACATATCTAGGGAATGCACAGAAATCACATAAGTCATACAAAATTCACGTAAAATCCTTCATTAAATCTACCATGTTTTACTACATTAACAAGTGTAACTGCTTTTTCCGCCAGGCTTACTTGAGGTCTCCTATAAGACTCTGGACCCTGCGGAATTTAAAGGCCTGTTGTGCCGTGTAGCGTTCAAACTGAAATCGGCCCTGCAAGTCTCGATGTCTCAGGTGATCCACAAAAGTGCGGATGATCGTCGTCATCAAGTTCTCCTCTGTGATCAGCATCCGTGCCTACGAGAATGGTAATAACAACCAGATCACTATTATGCCCCTTTTCCACCGAGGCAGTTTGAGTGCTGGTTCGGAGCCAGAGCCTAATTTAGAACCAGTTCTTTCTGTTTCGACTGCCAAAACTGAAAAGTGGTTCTTAAGTAGCACCAAAACGTTGCTGGTCTAGACTTAAGAACCGCTTGCGTCAGGGGCTGGGGGCAGGGCTACTGTTAGCGCATTTGATAATGTGCCTAAAGTTTACTAATGTTTAATACACTTTTACTTTACCGCAATATGATCACTTATCAGCACACATAGTAGGTAGCTACATGCTAAAGCTAAATTTTTCTGTGTTAATGATAAAATAACATTATGTACTTTCTCGATTACAACCTCCGTTTATACAAATTACAAGGGGCTGCACGTACATGTTGGATTCGCCGCGTTTGGATGCAAATTTGGGTTCACAAAGCCAGGAACATTAACAGTAAAGCAACATCCGCCATTGTTGTTGTGTTTGCCATTGCTGCGCGAACGTTGCTGCGCTGGGTAATATGACATATATAGTGACGTCAGACTCGGCTCTGTGATGGCTCTCTAGCCAGTGGAAAGGCAAACCGGGTCTTAGAAGGTTCGCCAGTGGAACAAATTTTGAACCAGCACCAGCACTAGCTCTGAACCAGCACTCGGTTCTATTTGGTGGAAAAGGGGCATTAGATGTATTTGTTAGATTAACATTCTGGTAGAATTCCAATAACTAGTAAAAAGTTAGTACGCTCAGTTCAACCTTTCTTCATAATGAATATTTCTTTTAGAATCAAACTAATTGATGCTACATCTTTAAATCATCCTCTCAAGCTGCATATTCACTATGTAACTGGAAACAATCCAGTTCAAGTGTGAACTGACCAGAAAGCCAGACCTGATTCAATCTAAGGAAACTCTTTTAGTATCTGTATCAGGTTATTTGACCCATGACAAGTAGATTTCCTCCCATTAAAAAGCTAATTTGAGAAATCAACAATTTTCTTCTAATTTGGTGATGACTTTAAAGCAATTTGGGGTCACCAGAAAGACCGAGCAGAGAGGTGGAATGGCAGAGCAGCAGAAACAACTTAGCGAGAGATGGGTAGAGCTGATATATATATATATCAGCTCTATATTTCCTTTCCTATTAATAATTAAACATTAACTACTCGGTGAGTTTGATTGCTAGCCAGTACCATCAAGTTGTAAAACAGCTGGAAATCTGTGTCATTAATAGCTTATGCAAAATTCACAGTGCAGCTTATAGTCTTGTCAGATGAGCAGGTATTTGGGTTTAATAAATAAGAAAAACTGCTGACTATTTCCCCTGCTTAAGCACATTTTAACTACTTGTAAAAAACAGACCGTGACTGCTAAAGATAATCTGCAGCCAATGACACATGGTGAATGCTTTTTTAGCCACGTCAGGCTGTTTAAATTGAGACCGTGCTCTCTAACACTCACCCTTACAGAGAATAGTGAGAACTCCCTCCAAGAATATTTCTATTTTTATATGCCTGAGAGAAACACAGTCTTAACAGTAATAATAAACAAAGCAAGCAGAAAGAACACAAGCACGTTTCAAGTCATCCTCACTGCTGCGGTCTCTTCTTGTACTCACCAGGGATGGCACGGTGAAAATTTGCACTGATAGGTCAGTAACAGAGAACTCCCTGTCATGGTCGTCCTTCACGTAGTCGCTCTGCAAGCGCTCATAGTTCTGGTGGCAGCAACAGGGCAGGCGGAGGAGAGGAGAGAGGCAGAAGAGAGAGAACACGAGTGTGTAGGGTTGAGGTACTCACCAAAGTGGGGACGGTGAAGAGTTGCACAGACAGAGAGGTCACTGACACTAAGCGCTCGTGATCGTCCTCCATAAAATCTGTCTGGAGGCGCTGGTAATTCTATGAAAAGGGAAAGGGGATGGGGGCATATTCATCTTCCGGGTCAGAGGCCAGAGGGCACCTCACCCTTCATTTATACCAGGTGCTTAGACCAGTGGTACAGACTATGGTGCAGAAGGAGAGTAAAGAACGCTTAACGCAGAACTGTCAGATGTTTTATTTAGAACACAAACTACTTATCTAAAGGCCATGCCTTCCAAAGAAGGCAAATGTAAAACTATCCTACCCAAGCGAAATGGGATAACAATCTCAAGTGGGAAACTATTTACATGACACAGGTGTGTATTCTGTGGTTCTTTTTACTCTGACAAACGATCTGAATGCTGCGCAGTTCCGTGACCTTTTGAGTAACATCCTGCGTCTGAGATATTCAAGCTGAGTTTGTGGAGAACTGTTACAGCCGGTAACCCATCAAAAGCACAGCTTAACTGAGCTATTGCTTCTCACATAGTGAGCTTTCTATACATAGCAGCCGAGGGAAAAGGTCTGTGACCAGCGATCCTTGTGCATGTGCTTAAGCCGTTCAAAAACAGAGGCAGAGTTCTGGAAACTCTTTATTATAGGGCCACATTCACCCAGGTCATCGTGTCAGTCATTATATATACACAAACAGCATGCACATAAATATAACAAACAGCATTGACATAGCAGGGAAAACATCCAAACATATAGAATATATAGTGTGACTGATCCAGATAAAACAAATGCAAAATAAAGACCGAGTGGTTATTGAAAGTTACCTTAACTAGAATAAATGCTCCTTTTTATTATGTACCTCTGACTTTATGACCATATGGGAAAGTTAGGGAGCGAGGTTGTATAATAAAAAATGATGTACTTTCACAGCTGAGCATCAACAAATAATCCAGAGGTTACCAAACACATCAAAATTAAATAAAAAACTAATTTAAAAAAAAAAAAATCCATTTGTAAAATTAAAATGAAAATTAGTTTGTTAGTTTGCCTGTCATGTTTATTTATAGTGCAATAAATCACAACAGGGAGATAAATAACTTACCTTTGCAAACTGAATAGCAAAGAGCTTCTTATACTTCAAATCCATAAGCAGACTGCTCATAAACAGCTGGTGGTAAACATTTCTTGCCCCTAAAGGAAAACAGTTTTTAATTAAAAACTTTTTTCAGGTAGAGATTTTATAATAGAATGACGCTAACTTTATAAACTCTTCATACCTTTCCACATTTTGGAGTCATTTAACATTAAAGTGTCAACAAGGGAGTTCTCTCCATCAGTGCCATTCTGTAGTCCCACCTGGCACAGGATCCTCCTCAGGGCATCTAAAAAATAAAAAAATAAAACCAAACAGGCTGTTAGATCAATAATACACAGGTTTGTAGAAACTACCAAAAGACTCAATACAAGCTGATAAAGGTTTTGTGCATCAATAACAGTGCCTGTATTATTGTATTGAAACCTAGTTTAAAAATAAAGCCTGTATAACATTAGAGAAACCTGAGGATCTGATGACATGGCCGAGCCAGGAGAGCGCTTTGAGAGCAAAACACTGGTGTGCTACCACTGAGGAGTGCATGACCTGAACCCGCAGGGGCTTCGACTGACGACTCGTGTTTCGCTGCAGAAACATATGGAGTTTAGACACTTTTCACACAAATGAGTACAGTACAGCAATATTACAATTATACAATAGTGAAGCAAATCATTTAGATGCATTTAAACACGCAACTTACCACAATAACAGTCTTGGCCTGTTCACAGAACTGAAAATCCCCATAGCGTACAGACTTCCGCCCCTGACAACCACAACACACAGTAAGAAATCAGGATTCAGTTTACTAAGATTTAGTGGGTAGACAGAAACAAAACATTATTCTATACAGACCCTTACATACTGGTGATAAATAGGACGGCACAAAAAATACGCTTTATTATAATAGCCATCTCAGTTCAGTTAACAAGGCAAACTGATTCAGTAACAGTGTGTTGACCCGTGACTGAAGGTGCTGTAACACACGACCTCATGCATGCCTGGAGAAATGAGTCCTAAATTTACGTGAATTTTAAATAAACCCAAATGCTAGTAGAAAAATTATAAGACTTTGTCATAAGAAAAAATCTTTACCATACAAATGTTTATGACTTGAATATTAATACATTGCCAAACTGAACAATAAACAACTAACTGTATAAAATAAATGAGTGAATCATGGTCAATCATGCCATCTCTTTTAAAACTTTCCTGATACCGTGTTACAAGACTGTTGACAAATTTTCGCCCACAAATGAGTTGCTCTTAAAAAAAAAAGAGGAGCTGTTAAAATGGCAGGCATCATGTCCATTCTAGGAGAACAACAGGGCTTTTTAAGCCCTTATATTATTACAAATTATTAGTAGTAGCTGTAGTATTTTAGCTCAGGATTTAGCAATGGCATGAATAAGCCCGTGATTATTATTTGATGCAGAACGTTGTAGCCCTAGTGACAGTGCTGTAATATGATCAGGAACTGAGGGAGCTTACGTCTCTGTCCACTGTAGTAGCAAAGCTGACTGCCTCTTTCTGTGTGCAGTTCACAGCTTTCTGTAATGTGTAGATCACCTGTTCGTAGGTGTGCACCTCATCGTTAAACAACATGCAGTAATAAGTGTCTCCACGCTCCCTACAAAGAAAAATTTTTAAAAAAAAAGAAAGAAGAAGAAATGAACTCACAAATCACTTTTACATTAGCTAAATATTCACCCAGTGATCGTGTCGGGATTAATCGATAAGAAAAAAATAATTTGCGAATATTGATAGCACCAGCTTTGGGTGTGTGGTCCGTGTGTACAGTATATATACGTATGTGTATATACATACGGTGGTTCGAGGCCAGGAGGGAGTTCATTTTCCCTGTCCCATGTGAGCATGTCCACAGCATATTTCAGGATGATAGAAAAGATGTTATATGTACGAGCAATCATGTCTGCAGAGAGACTGGCAAGCGGATCCTGAAACGACAACATTTTGGGGAAGCAGGAATGATTTCAGTATCATCAAAATACTAGCAGGAGGCAACTGAACAAATAACAAATTAACACTAAGGCGAAAAAGTATACGATTTGCTCATCACTTTAATATCTCAGAAGAGACAAAAATGAAGTTCTGTGCAAACAGAAGGCAATGTAAATATGCATACTGGGTGATTTACAACACTGATGGGTTTTTTTTGTTGTATTTTTGAAGAATTAAAAACTAATTGACATACGTTACTGTGCAAAGGTTTGCGTCTGGTTTGAAGAAATGCTGTAAAGCTTTCATAAATATATATTTGAGAGAACACCACACATGGTAATTATATTGCATCAGCTAGGTCTCTCCCAGGCACAGGTTACAAAGCAGCCTGGGGTTTTATGATGTGCTGTTTAAGCTATTTTGAAGCACAAAAAAAAACAGGCAATGTTGAGGACCGTAGACTCAGTGGTCAACCAAGGATACGTAATGCAGACGATGAAAGATCTGGTCAGGATTATCTAGTCTCAAGGATGATCTGGTACTCAATGCTAAGAAACATAGGCATATACTTATCCATCATGGAATTCATTCTGCAACAGCATTCTGCAACCCCAAAAATCCTACATCCACAGAAGATCTGTGGCTAGTTCTCCGAGATGTTCGGAACAATATTCCTGCCGAGATCCTTCGTGAACTGTGTGCAAGTGTACCTAAAACAACTGATGCTGTTTTGCAGGCAAAAAAGGTGGTCATGCCAAATATTGATTTGATTTGACCTTTTAATTTCTTTTCATTTTGTTAACTGATTAAATTAAACTTCGCTTCTATTTTGAAAGCATTCTTAGTTTACTGTCATTTTTTTCACACCGGCCTAAAACCTTTGCAGAGTACTGTGTGTCTAACATCCTCTTAAGCCATGGTTTATACAGATAAACTGTGCTCTAATAAGTGCTGCGTAGCAGAGGTAAGCTAAAAGAAAAACTGGGGCCTGACCTCTTGGGATGAGTCACCGTTGTTAGGCTCATGTTTCTGACAGTAAGAACCCTTCTTCCATGCTTCTGTATCACCGCAGTCACAGAACCCCCCTCCCCCAGAGGTCGTCATCTAGAGAGAGAGAGAGAGAGAGAGAGAGAGAGAGAGACATATGTCAAGGACAGGTCTGGCTGGGTCGGGACACTCAAGGAATCAGACACACTTGGTTGGGTCACATTACCCAAAATAAGGCAATGCCATTTTTATGTAACAAACATTGCAGATTGGTTGCAGGTGGTTCTGTTTATTCTAGAGACACCTTCACACTCAAAAACCAGTATGTAAGACATGACCGTCCGATCAGTAGCCCAACACCTTAACCACTGAGCTACCACATCCCTAGTAGCAACATGTGTGTGCAGAGTGTCAGTGTAGAACTCTGTGACAAGATTTTCTTTATAAAAAACCTCACCACTGTGTGGTGGACATATCCGTGTTGGGGAATGAGATGAACTTAGGGTGAAAACTTAACCAAAATTCCTTTGCAAAATAACTGGTCTGCATCCCCCGAAGCCACCATCGGTGTATCCAGCACACACTGCTCTAAATGATGAGTCTGATCTTCCTAGCTGAGCACTCAGGAAACCTCAACTGGAAACCTCTGCACTGTGCACAGCTATAACTAAGGTGTCTTGAAAACAGTGCAAGTGTTTAGGTGTGTGTGTGTGTGTGTGTGTGTGTGTGTGTGTGTGTGTGCGCGCGCTTACTCTGTAACGATGCTCCTTATGCACACTGCCTAAAAAGCACTGCATGCACAGCACACATGTCGGATCAGCAGCGCATTCCCTAAACAGGACAAAAATATATTTTCACATGTCAGAAAGAGTAGTCAAGTGTTTTCAAACATCAATGAATGCAATGTCAGATAGTGTTCAATTGAAATACCAATTTTTAGACCTGAATTAACTACATTGATTAACACATACGCAAATTAGCACAAAACAAAGTTTAATTATCCAAGATCTCAATAGAAAGCAATTATGGTGGTCTCCTACCTGCAGGAGTATGTGGGTTCCCCCACTTTGAAGACATGGCCACAGAGGTGGGAAGGCTGGTTGCTCTGCTCGAGCTTGGCCAGCCCGGTTGAAGGTTCTTCTCCACACAAATACCACTCCATTGGTGCCTGTAACAACAACTGGGCCAGAAGATCCTCACTCTGAGGGTTCAGGTTGGGCCCAAGGCAGTAGATCTTGGGCACATAGCAAGCCAAGTGCTGGTAGACATCTTTGGGCAGGTCTGTTGCCTGAAGCCATTTCTGTAGCGAGCACAGCAGAGGTGGAAATTATTGCACGGTTGAATTTGAGTGAATCCTGTTTTGTTACTCCCTTTATAGTTTCCACACAAATTAGCAAATTATACAAATGATATGACTGAAGATATTACACAAATATGGCCTGGTTTCCAAGAAACACAAATTTACTGTGTTTATTTATTAAGAAAATATGTATTCAATCTTGAGGCTTCAGTAATTGCCTGTGGTTAAGTGAATCCCAAAACACTTTAAATTAGTTCACTATGAGATTCTATCTTTCTTTACCATTACAATTCCTAGATATGTACTCAGGTACAGTTGACCAAGTAACAGTAAGAGCTCACAGTGATGCTAAAAAAAAAACAACAACTTTATTTGTTGTTTCAGAGGAAGAGGATTATTGGAAAACAAGTGTGACCGATGGGACCGTATGACTGTGGTAGGCAGGGCTCATAGTCCATGCAATAGATCCAAAGCACAAGCGACCAAGATTAAAAATGCATCTCTAACAGTGAGCACAAGAGCAGCCGAATTCAGAGCAGCCATGGCAAAATTCAATGGACGATAAAACTGAGCGCAAGATGCCATGAATTGCAGGCACACAAGGTATTTATGAGCATGGGTCAGAAAAATGAGCTTGCAGAAAAACTGTCATTTTAGTGCATTTCAGACAGGTTTGTCTCCTTCATTATCTCTTGACCGAGATCATAAAAGGTGCACAGTGGGCTGAAGTGTTGAACCTGTTGTCTTAAAGAACTACTCTGAGAAACCCAAGGAAAAAAGTCCTCAATAGACCTTTTCAAACCCACAACCAGAAGCAGTCTCATGGAAGCCGGTCATGATGATATAAGGTCATCTTGCATTGTAACTTATCTAAAAATCTAAATTTAGAAAGAAAGAAAGAAAGAAAGAAAGAAAGAAAGAAAGAAAGAAAGAAAGAAAGAAAGAAAGAAAGAAACAAAGAAAGAAAGAAAGATAGAAAGAAACAAAGAAAGAAACAAAGAAAAGAAACAAAGAAAGAAACAAAGAAAGAAACAAACATTTGTGAAAATATAATCCTTTAAGCTTCATGCAGCACTCGTCAGGTGATTTTATAGGATATAGGCATGAGAGACTTCCTGACTACATGTGTTCAAGCATGCTGTTTAATACACATGTACAGGTTGTAAAGACTATTTCTGGCAGTCTTTAAACTTGTCAGTCAGTAGTAGGCAAGAGACAAGACACCAAATCCATGACAGAAGACATACCATGACATATGCCTCATTAAGCATTATTGACACAAAATGTCAAACTAAAATACATTTATTAGACAACTTGCAATATCAATACGCTGTATTCTACAGAAAGTAGACTATTATTAGCAATAAAATATGACATTTTCTATTGCTATTATGTTATTTGAATCCTTTTCAATGTCTTTAAATGTATTTCATTGCACCATTATTAACAGAGAAAGACTGTTTGTTTGTAGATAGTGCCTTAAATTATTAGGTTAAATGTGTTGACGTCACCTCTCTTACAGCTGTCTGACATCCTCCTGAAATACAGAAGCACATCACATCTACTTATTAACTTCCATGCACAGTTGAGTAAACAACTTTGCTCTTACTTTGTACATTCTCATTCCTTGCAAAATTAACTTCTGATTATGTCACTAACAAAACATAATGCACCCATGCAGGCATGCGTGCACACAAAATTATGACCAACTTCCTAATATTGTGTTGGTTTTGGTGGCCCTGACCTGTCGAGTCATGGACTACACTAAACCTGCAAGTTGCGAGGTGGAGCATCCATGGATCAGGCTTGTTTGTTTAGCACATCCTAGATGCTCGATTGGATTGAGATCTGGTGAAGTTGGAGTTCAAGTCAGCACCTCCAACTCTTTGTGCTCCTTAAACCACTACTGAACCATTTTGCACTGTGGCAGGGTGCATTATCGCATACATGGTCTCCAACAATGCTTAGGTAGGTAGTAAGTGCATGGATGGCAGGACCCAAGGTTTCCCAGCAGAACATTTCCCAAAGCATCACACTGCCTCTGCCAGATTGCCTTCTTCCTATAATGCATCCTGGTGCCTTGTGATCCCCAGGTAAGACTCACACGCTCCCACCCATCCATGTGATATTGATTTATCAGACCAGCCACCTTCTACCATTGCTCAGTGGTTCAGTTCTGATGCTCAAGTGCCCATTGTTGGCACTTTCGGCAGTGGGCAGGGATCAGCAGACTGGTCTGTGTCCATGCAGCTCCATACGCAACAAACTGCAATGCACTGTGTATTCTGACACCTTTCCATCAGAAGCAGCATTAACTTCAGCAGTTTAAGCTACAGTAGCTCGTCTGTTGGATCGAACCACACGGGTCAGCCTTCGCTCCCCATGTGCTTCAATGAGTCTATCGCCCGTTCACCACTATTCCTTCCTCGGACCACTTTTAATAGATACTGACCACTGTAGACTGGGACCACCCTACAAGAGCTGTAGTTTTGGAGATCCTCCAACCCAGCCGTCTACACATCAAACTTTGGCCCTTGTCAAACTCACTCAAATCCTTAAGCTTGCCTATTTTTCCTGCGTCTAACATCAAATTTGAGGACAAAATGTTCACTTGCTGCATAATATAGCTCACCCACTAACACATGCCATGATGAAGCGATAATCAGTGTCATTCACGTAACCCGTCAGTGGTCATAATGTTATGCCTTATCGGTGTATATATGGAATAAATTAAGAGACCAAATTTTTCTTAAATCAGTATCTCTACATGAATTCCAACATAGGCACAACTCATTCTGCATAAGTAAGTACTGTTTAGGGGATCAGCTACACCAAATCTTATTTAACAAGGAAAAGGTATTAGTTAATAATTAACTGCAGTCAAATGCTGCCCATAACAGTTATTAGACCATAATAATAGACCAGAAGTGGGAGGTCAATAGAGTTGGAAAGCAAAGAAGAGATCAATTCTGGCTTTCCTGGAAAAGGGATAGAGTGAGTGTCAGGTTGCTTCTATTCTTAAAATTCAAAGACAGAGGTTCGTAAGAACAAGGTCAAGCTGCAGAGATTTGAGACAACAAAGCTACAGACCGGAAAAGAATGAAAACAACTCTCCACTGACTGGGATTATGGACAACTCAATCAAATGTTGCTCAACAACCGCAGGATGACATCAAGTCAGCTACAAAACGAATGGCAAAAGGCAGCGGTGGAGGAGTGCGCAGCAAGGATGAATCGTAACAGGCTCCTAGGAAGCAGGGCTAAAGTCATGCACAGCTAGGAAAAAGCCCTTCATCAATGAGGAGCAAAGAAGAGCCAGACTGAAAGGCCATAGGTATTGGACTGTAGAGGACTGGAGTAAAGTGTCTTTCACCCAGTGTGAAATTTAGTGGCAGATCATTTGAGCATTTTACTCAAACACATGCCTATAAATAATAAAACCAGAATAGTTGATAAGTTGATTGCAAATACAATAAATAGCAGTAAAATGTATTTAGTAATCACAGCAATATCAACTGTGTTCTATGGCATTGGCAGCAAGTTAAGACAAAATATGTGTCTTAAAGTGATATTGTGGTCTTAAAAAAATATATATGTGGTTCTTGCCCTTAAACTCCTGTGTTTATCTCTACTGTTCCTATAACAAAGTACTCTCGTGATATTCCTTTTTAGCTAATAAAAGAATGAATGGGGGGGAAAAAAGCACAATTTAAATCATTTCTGCAAATATTGCATTTCTAAATGTAGGAAATTCCCGAGTGTATATCATCTCTCGATCATCATGATTGAATTAGTCCGCATACACAAACAAAATCAAACTGTCAAGCATTCTGACTTTCTTTTAGAATTTAATGCCTCAGTCACAGAAAGCGCACAGACTCAAATTTGCAACAAGAGGTGTAAGTAAATAGACCATCTTCTTGTCTTAAATGCACAATTTATAGCAAACCAAACATGAACATCACTCAATAAGTGAAAATCTAACACGGCTTGCTGAAATAGGTATAAAGAGGTATAAAGTTGATGAGCCAGACAATGAAGCACTAAAATGAGTAGTGGAAGCTAGGCTAAGAAAGAAAGTGGATATTTGTGAGCAGAAGTATGGCTTCATGCCCAGAAAGAGCACTACAAATGCAATTTTTGCTCTGAGAATGTTAATGGAGAAATACAGGGATGGTCAGAAGGAGCCGCACTGCGTCTTTGTGGATCTAGAGAAAGCTTGTGATACACTGCTGAGAAAGGAGCTATGGTACTGTATTAGGATGTCAGGAGTCGCAGAGAAGTACATCAGCGTACTTCAAGAAATGTATGAGAGGAGAATCACAGCAGTGAGATGTGCTGTAGGTCAGACAGAGGAGTTCAAGGTGGAGATGCGGCTACATCAAGGATCGACTTTGTGTCCCTTCTTGTTTGCTATAGTGATGGACAGGTTGACAGATAAAGTCAGACAGGAATCGTTGTGGACAATGATGTCTGTGGACGACATTGTGATCTGTGGTGAGAGTAGAAAGCAGGTGGAGAAACACCTGGAAAGGTGGAGGTCTACTTTGGAATAAAGAGGAATGAAAGTCAAGTTGTAGTAAGACATTACATGTGTATGAACGAGAGGGAGGGAAGTAGAACAGAATCAAGGAAAGGTGTACAGTAGTCAGACCAGCTATACTGTATGGGTAAGAGACGGTAGTAGTGAGGAAAAGACACCAGGCAGAGATGGAGGCAGCAGAGATGAGGATGTTGAGGTTCTCTTTGGAGTGACGAGGATGGACAGGACTAGAAACAAGCACATCATAGGGACAGCTCAGGTTGGCTGTTTTAGGGACAAGAACAAGACAAGATGGTCATATTGGTAGAGGGATGTTGGAGTTGGAGCTGAAGATAAGAGGTCAAGAAGAAGGCCAAAGAGGAGATATATGGATGTGTTAAAAGAGGACATGACGTTAATTGGTGTGAGAGTAGAGGATGCTGAGAATAGTGTTAGGTGAAAACAGATGATCCGCTGTGGCGACACCTAACAGGAATGCATTTGAATGCCAAGATTCTGTTTATTAAAAATTCCAGCACACCTTTCAAAACGAGACATCTGTGGGAAAAGTGGCACAAATAATTCCGAGCATTCTGACAGGAGGCAGGTTTGATACAGACTCAATGTGATTAACTTCAGTTTAGCGTTTGTAGTGTCAGTGCCCATGGTCAGTTAGCCTAGGGTTATGTAAACTTTTAGCCTCAAGTCTAGCATCAAATCTGATCTCTTTAAAATTGTATGATGCTACTTTTAATATGTTAATGTGAAAAAGGTATTAGGCTGAAAGTACAAAAAGGATTACAAAAGAAATGTGGCACATTTCTGACCAACTAACCTGGATTATTAATCACTAATTACTAATGTATTACTAACTATTACTTAAATTTGATGGTGTGTGTATTTTAGTGTGATGCATACGATTAAATGAGAAATGATGCTTGGTAAATTTCCTTTTAACGTTTTGGGCACAAAGTTGTCCTGAAACAAATTTTCCAGATTTTCTTCTGTTTGACACAAATGGCTATAAAACTGCATAACATTTACAAATATACGTTTTCTGTTTATTTTTTTCCAGGATTAAATATTACTGTGAAAAATAAAACCTAATGTTACTATGACTTAACATACTAATAAATACATGCAAATATTTCTACAGTTTATTACTAACTTGTTTATCAATCGTATTTTAATGTCATGTTATATGACTTGTTTTGTTCAACCTCCCAGAAGTTGGCTTGTATTTGCATTACTAACCAAACCACTGCTTTGTCAAAAAACAACCCCCCCAAAAAAACAAAAACACATACGCCAATAAAACACACTTAATAAAAACAAAGACAATCGCTTTGAATCAATGTCCTATAGGTGCAATACAGAGTTGGAGCTAGCTTGTCTGAGTAAAGAACAAAGCCAGTGTTAATCTGTTTCCTCTGCTTTGACACATCCCTACAGTTAGCCAGCTAGCTAACCAGCGACTTCTACATTAAAAAGAAAAACAGTATATAAAACACACAAGTCTAATAAGCCTGCTTTCAAAAGTAATTAAGCAATCCCTGGAAAGAAGACTAGATATAAATAAGGAATAAACGCTGCTGTTTTAGCTAATTGGTGAGTAAGTGTTGCTGACTGCCTGCTAGCAGAAAAACAAGTAATCAAGCAGGCAAGCTAATCATAGCGTTAGCATTAGCATTAGCCAGGACTCAGCGAAAGCTACCAAAGCAGCGGAGAAAAACAACCTGAGTAGAAAAATCTGTAATATCACCACGAAACAAAGAACTACAGCGCTCTCACATACACCAGTCGGAAGCGTAACGATTTATATATAAAACTATAAAACTGTCGCTTACCGCAGCGGTGGCCTTGGAAGAGAAAGTGAGGAATTCGCTACAGAGAGCAGTTGGTGCTTCCCGATCAGATTCAGCCGCCGCCATGTTTCACTTCACTGGCGAGCGAAAAGCGACGGAACCGGAACTCAGCCGCTCATATAACTTCTGAGAAACCGACTAACTTTATTTTTGCTGACTAATGAAAAACAGAAAATCTGCTTTCTGGTAAATCAGATGCCTGTGGACTGAGTTTCTAACAGCGTTCTATCGTTGTCATTAAAACACGATCAATGATAACGTCTGGCAAAAGGACCACATAAGCAGCTGGCAGAGAAGAATCTAGAAAAGAAGCTAGAAATCCTGCTTTAAAAACAATCCGCATTGTACTGTAGTGTAAACACACTAATGAATATCTGCCCAAACACCGTATCCTGCTCACACCACCAGATCTGAGAGGGTAGAATACTAATTATATTAACGTTTTATACTTTATTAAGTTACAGTGAAAAAGGTTTTAGGTTGAGAGAGAGAAAAAAAAAGATTTTTCAAAAGAATCAGAATAAGAAAGAGTTTTATTGCCAGTACACAGAGACAACACCACAAAGACAATGAAAATGACATGAAAAAAAATTAATAAAACATCACAATAAAAAAATGCACATTTTAATACAAATAGACAAAAAATAATAATACATTTTATATATATATATATATATATATATATATATATATATATATAAAGTGTATGAACAGTTGTGCTATAGATGAGAGAATGGAATAGAATGGAATGGAATAGAATAGAACAAGATGCAGGGATGTATTAGAATGGATATATCTAAGATAATTGCACATTGTTATTGCGTAATAGGGGAACATTTAACTGTTCGTGAGGTAGATCGTGCTGGTTTTTCCTACTATGATTGCATGGTTTTTGGTGCCATTATCTTTGTGTGTATATTTACACAACAAATGAGAAATACTATAATGTAATGCCGTTGAAAATCAAATTGCAATTTTTAATATTCACTTATTCCCATCTAATGGCAATATAGCATCATCAATCCATCTACAGTGATGTTTTGGGAATGGGGTTGGAATCTCACAAACAGTAACCCAAACAAAACTTTGACCCCTGAGTGTGACAGAAATATGACCTGCTACAGTACCATGGTACATAGTTGTATTAAATGTCTAGTTTACCTTCACTGGGACTAATGGACCTAAACATGTTCCAGTATGACAATGCACATGTACACAAAGCAAGCTCCAGGAAGACATACATGTGATCAATGCATGGGTTAGCACAGCAGCAAAGTGTTACCTGTTCTCCTAGGAAAGTGAAAAAAATGTAAGAGTTATTCAGAAGAAGGAAAGAACAACAGCATTAATGGATTATTTGTTGTTCAGACGTTTAACGAGAAGTGTTTAAAATAATCGATACCTGTCTTTTAAAGAGATAAATCTAAGAATCTTGTGTTCAGACAGTAGGTGTAATGATTAGAACCAATAATATATAGTACCATAATAATACCATATATTAGAAAAAAAGTCAATAAACAATTCAATTCAAATTTATTTATATAGCACTTTTAACAACATAGCTTTACAGAACATCAACATAAAATAAAAGGTTAATATAAAGAATAATACAAAGATTAATATAATACAAAAAAATGAAGATTCATATTAGAAATATTTAAAACAGATGAGAAATATTTATGTGAAATATTATAAAGCAAACATACAGTTTCAAACTCTTGACAAACAGCAATTTATTTGAGGTGCTTACAAGTAACACACAGATAGACTGACATATATTTACAGATACAGGTCTGTAAAGCACAAGCAATCTAATCACTGTATTTCCACACTCTTGGATAAAAAAGAGGATTTGGCCTCATTGCATAAACGGTGTCAGCTTGATAGATCGAGAGCATATGGCAGATGTCTCTGCACTCTTTGTGACATAAAATGCATTTGAAGGTTGCACCATTGCCAAGATTTTAGTTTCATGCTGTGTCACAGTCTGAGTGCCATTTCCTCACCAAAACCAAATTTCAGCTCACATCGAGTTTTTGGCTTACACTTACTAGCCTCAATCATAGTCTCCACCACTTCCCACATCCTGCTTCATCTTTTGCACTTTTTCTTGATCTGTTTTATTTCTTTTAGAAAATACAATATTCATTTGTATAAAACAAATTGCATACAAGAAGTCTGATATACTAATTTATTGACCATACTGTAAAACTGTGTTGGTCAAGGATGAAAACCAATACATAGTTTAAGCTGGTACATGTGTGTTGAATATTATGATTAAGTTTGTTTACAGACTGGACACATTTGCTGAGGTCCAAATCAGAGTGCGATTGTCCCAGCAGCACTGGTCTTGTTTTACTCGATTTTATTGATTTGCATTCATCGTACACAACTAACTAACTAACTAACTAACTAACTAACTAACTATCTATCTATCTATCTATCTATCTATCTATCTATCTATCTATCTATCTATCTATCTATCTATCTATCTATCCATTCATTATTATTATTATTATTATTATTATTATTATTATTATTATTATTATTATTATTTTGGTGCTATTATGCACATCTGGGCACCACACATCTTCGGTGTCTTCTCATCTTCTCTTATGATGCATGTGTTTTGTGGAAACGAATGATGATCTCGTCATCAGCTAAAACACATGCACAGGCTACTTTACTTTATTAAGTGCAGACCTGGGCAGGAGATCTTATGTTTAAAGTATTTGTGGCATATTTCCAGCACAAATAACCTCACACCACCTCCTACAGGTAGTCTTGGGTTTACGTGAAAGCTTTCACATTAGCACTTATCTATGATCTCAAATTAAATCCAGTGAATCCGGCTTTACAGATACTGTGGCCAGCATACCGAATGCATACAAATTACCCACATGTAGCTGAGAGTTTGTTATAGTTAACATATGATTGTTATGTTTCAAATGGATTGCTTCTTCTTCAAAAACACTAAAACATGGCTCATTCCAACCTTATGGAAGCACTGCTGAAGATGAACTTGGCATGTCGGCAGCTGTGAATATAACACAACAAGATAAGAACTTCTAAGATACGGTATTTATGCTATATTCATCACTTTATTTCATGGGTATTATTGTGTGATTGAGAAGACAAACAGCACTGTTCTCAGATTTCCATTCCCTTTTTTCCTGCACCAGCATGAGACAGCACTTACATGTTGTAGGATTTGACTGAATCAGCTGTAGCACTAATCCCTGGAGTCTCTTTACATCTTCCTTTAGGTCTTGCAGATCCTGAATTTGCTGCTGTTGGACTTTCTCCAGTCTCATTAGACTGTTGAGATGTTCTTGTTGAGATGAAAAAGTATTCCATCTGTGAGAAAAATTGTTTAATCAATTCAATTTAATGACATTTGTGAAGGGCTTTTAACATTGGTACATTGACACAAATCACCTTTACAGAACATAAGTATAGTACAAAAGGTTTATTATACAAAGATAAATTTTATACAAAAGTTCAAGATTAACATTAGACACATTTAAATGTGCTTGTATGTACTGTACAGTATCAACACCGAGCAAGCCTGAGGTGACTGTGGCGATTGAAGTTTACGTGTCAGAAGGTTACTATTCAAAATATACACAATGTAAAATGAGAACATAAGATAGCATTTCACTGTAACATCAAGTCCCAGATAAACTCACCTGGGAGATTTGGTACCTTCGTTTGTTTCAGCTGGGTTCAGTAGATTGGCCTCTTTTTGTATGGACAAGTGTTCATCCAGAGTGTCCTGCAGCATTGACAGAATTAGGCTCATATATTCTAATTCATCGACAAAGTGGCATTTTGGTCATTTTGATGAAAGGAATCAAAAAGTTTTCTTAGGAATATTAATAAACCTGCCCATCATCAGAAAGACACTACAATGGAACCACCACAGACCAGATGTTATTTGGTTAGTGGGTATGGGTGTGCCAGGGTCAGGTGTTTTAGCCACTGTGTATTTTTATTTTCTTTTAATTAGATACTGGAGATGTTCACAAGATGATTTAAAACAAGCATGATTGACTACGCTCACAACAAAGTTTCAGGTGCAACTCTTGATGTAACACAAATGATTAGAAGCCATTTTTGGTAGCCAAAATATATACATGCTACTTTAAAAATCCTACACTATATGTATTTTACAATGTACTGAAACTTTGGAAAATGTGAATTTGTGGCTTTTCTTTAATTCTTGAATGCAATAATGTTGACCAGATTGGTGAATCAATTCAATTATAAGAGAAGGAGGTTCCAATTTGGGGACAACATGTGCTATAGGGTTGGTTTGATGAATTCACCAGAGCTAATTGTTGTATTTGTTGTTTTATTGTGCCATAGCTAATTTGCAAAACAATTTAAAAATGTTTTTTATTTCAAGCTTTGTGTGTTGCTTGTTACTGTCAATGAAACTCCATTTTGTGTACTCATTTATAGAGCATGAGTGTAGACTATACCTTAATCTCTGCTGTTAGTTTCCTCATCTCTTCATGGTGATCTGGATTTGTTATGATGTCATAGTCATAAAACTCTCTGAGCGGGGCACAACAAGTGTGGATGTACTGTTTGTCATAGAAATGGCACAGGTGAGTCATGGATTCTTCTACCTGCAGGATGATGGAAGCCTGCTGCATCACTGCGTTCGCCAGGGCATTCTCATATACTCTAGAGAAACAATGTGCAAAACATTACTTTGCTTTACTGAATGCACAAATAATGGAATTGGCTGGTCATAAGTGGACTATTACTCTTACCGTTGAAATGTGTCTGAGAGAAGTGCAATCATTAGGTTGACACACAGAACAGCAGACAGGGCCAGAAACGTACCACAGAGCAAGTAAGCCATAACAGTGTCCACAGCCACCATGGCATCAAACTCATACTCATCCACCAGGGTTATACGGTACAGACTGTAGAGCATCTGTGGCACTGTTTGCATGCTAGGTACAGCTGTTGTGCCTTTGTGCATGAGTAGGAATGTAACAAATAGAATATTACTTCATAGGAATTGTAAGCATTTGCAAAATTAGCCAAGGTAGTTGAATTTGTTGATTGTTGTCACCTCCAAATATAATCCAGAAAGCACAGGCATATGGGACATAGATCTCTGCATATAAGAAGAGAAAGCGCAGCACATCACCCACTATCTTCCCCAACATGACAATGAAGGGACCAATAACCCTATGGATTTAAAGGAGGAAAACCATGATATAAAACTTGTAAATTGTAAGTTGTCCAACTTGGGGACTTTGACCATATGGTTAACAAGCCACTGCTGACCAGGTTTCCATAGTTACTCTGGTATTGAGTGGCCTCTGAATTACCATGGTTACCTAAGCACCAAGAGGAACCACCTATAATGTGCAGCGAAACCTGAGAAAAGACCATTGGCCAGATGTTACTGTCCAAGCAGGTGTTATCTTATCTACAGTATATCGTTGAAAAAGTCTATCTAACGACTCATGAACAGGATGTTCTGGTGACTTCATGACAGCAGATATACCAGTGACCTGAATTATCTCAGTTTACTTTATATCAATGAATCGACCTACTTAAAAAAAATCTCAGTATATCATATTTTCATTTGAATTATTAGAAATGTATACAAGATTTATGGGGGGAAAAACCTTCACTTGCAATGCAATTTGCCTACTGGCATCTATACAGATTCTCCTTAAGGTATTCTGTTGTTAAAGGCCCAGTAGTGGCAGCTTGGTGATCCTAGGATTGAACTCACAGTAGTCCAACATCTTAACCACTTAGCTAACACATCCACCTTATCATCTTTAACATCTCAATCTTTAGTTTTAACATCTCAAATCTTCGCAGCCAGTTTGCTGGTTTTCAAGACTTGACCAAATCAGTAATATTTATCATGCAGCCATACAAATGGACACAGTGGATGAGCAATGAAATTACAGGTGTGGCCTGTTTAGCATAAGTGCTAAAACAAACAAACAAACAAACAAACAAACAAACAAATAGACAGACAAATTATGAATTTAGATTGCTGTAAGAAAGGGAGATGAATACTTATATGTCTGTCAATTGATAAGCATTCAATACTTATCCATTATTTTTTTGAATACTTTCTGGAAGCACAGATGCCAATGCTATGTCACGTAAGAGCAAATGATTTGGACCGTGAATTACAGAAAAGAAAGCAAGCACATGAAGGTAATTCTCATTACCTAAATGCTCTGACATGCTTCATCAGCCTGAGCCAGAGGAAGATGACAGCCACAGCAAAGATGCGCAGGCTATTTGTTCTTAGTGTCTGAGAGACCAGGTAAACATCAGCCAAATGAAGACCCAAAACTGCTATCAGCAATGCGTACACAAGCCAATCAAATATATTCCTGAAAATTGAATATCAATGAAATGTCCAAAACAAAATCATGTACATAATTTGCACTTACATATATATTCCATGTTTTGGGTGAGGGAAGGATTTCAGAGTTTTACCAGGGGTCTTGCATGTAGCTTCCCTTCATGTTGCGAATGAACTTAATCTGACCCTCGAAGTAGCATCGTTCCTTCAGGACATAAGTCAAATACATCTGTGTTATTTTTTCAAGTAAGTGGGTAATGCGAATCATTAGAAAATTGAATTCATCAAATTTAAAAATGCATTTTTTATTCAGAAAGGCTGTACTCAGAGATGATGACTTCATTTTACAAAGGAAAGATCCCTCTACAGTCTACAGTATATTCAGAGTTAGCTCACATGAGATCTTGAATTTCTGGTCAGTCCGCAAGTGTTATATATTTACCCTAATGTTCTTGCCTCTGAGGTGACCAGATTTTTCTTGTCTTGTGCTCTTGTGACAGGAATTTTTCAGTTATGTCTAGACTATTATCATATTTAAAGATATCCACTTTTATTTAACAAAAAGAATTGGGGGGATGTGGCAGATAGATATTTTCCCCACATTTTCCCCCACATTTAAACAAAGCAGAAAGAATTTTCCCCGCAGTTCTCAATTCCTGTATGTTGTAGCATTAACGTCAGAGTATAAAAAATTGTTAGATAAAATTGAATATATTGTATATGAATAAAAAGTTGGCAAAGGTTCTATTCATGAAGCCAAACACCTACATGATATGACTGCCATAAAAGCCTATAAAAACAGTATTAAAAACACATCCTGTTTTTTTTGCATGTCGGATTAGAAATAGATATTTAGTACCACACGTGGCAGAAAGTGTGAACCCTGTTGTCTATGATCAATTATAAAAAAAATTTATTTCACTATTTTAATGTAGTACTTGGCACCAAGTAAATGAGACAATGAAGATCCAAAATTGATGTCATGACACTTTTCTCATGCGTTAATTGTTCTATTTTTATATTTCAAATGAATGAATTGTGCCCATATTTTGGACCGTTTGCACTCTTTTATGCCATGATTTAATGTATAAACTGGCTAAGCGCTCATCTGTGTCATGTACAGCTGTAGTCTCTAAATGGAGTTCCTAAATTAGTAAGTGATGAGCCATAAAAATGAGTCATATGATTAATTAAATGAGGTGAAGTTCCAGTTCACTTCATATTTCATGTAATACTGCATATATTAATACCAAAGCGAGGTCAAATATTTCAGCATGCTCTTAAAAAAAAAAAAATATATATATATATATATATATATATATATATATATATATATATATATATATATATATATATATATATATGTTGTGATATTTAGAATTTCATAATAACCTCTGGCCACATGGGGTGTGTGCAAGCCAAATCGTCATTGAGCCTCTGTTCACACCACTGCTTCCAGTCTTTTAGCTTTCTAACCGAGCGCAGAATCTCCATCACCTCCCTGTACACCTCCAGCATGGTCAACCCTAGCGCTATCATCACCACGAACACACGCCACCAGTCCTGTAGAGAGATGGTACAGTATACACAAAGGTCTGCTAAAGTGTCTGGTATCTGTATATTGTTACATATCTACAAAATGGGGTTATAAAGTGTCTCATTACCTGAGGGAAAACATAGCGTTTGCTCTCCTCTGGAGACATGGACACAGATATGGCCACCGTGGTCCAGGAAAAGATAAATAGAATATTGACCAGCAGCAGAATCCATGTTCCAAGTCTATAATCAAACAGTTTTAGATCCCAGTTTAATTAATACTTATTTTATGGCTTAATAATGCTTTGACTAGAAAGAGTACAAATGTGTAACGTTGAATTTACCTGCCATACAGGTTCCATTTGACTGAAATGAGCTTTAACACTACAGGATGCATAATGAGATCTAGTTTCCCTTGACGAACAATGAACTCTAGCTGTTGATCAGTGAGAGAGTACGTTATTAGTATTGATCACAAGAATTGGCTCTGATTATATACTGTACAAGAACTCAAAAGAAGAGAATGAAGTCTTTTCAGGCTGATGATGGTGTACCGGCGATGTTGGCTCACTTCTGATTTTCCCTACAGGGAAAAAATAGAATACAAAATTATTTTTAATATTTGCATTTTCTCAGCAATGTTTAATCAAATCATGCCGCTACCTTGTGATCTTTTCATCCGTGCTCGCGCTGGCTCCAGCAAATGAAGGTAGAAGAACTGCTGGCGTGTCATTCGGTCCTTCACATGAAACTGATTCAGTGCCAGATTGGCCTGCGGAGGACGAACGAGAGCTGAGTCACGCTGAGAATTCTAGCGAATGTGAACTTCTTATAAAGCTGGATTATTGACACTGACCACAGACGTCATCTTGCCGATCATGGCAGTGATGCACAGCTGTCCATCAGAATCCTGAACCCCAGCATCCGCTCCCAGCTCCAACAGTGTGCGTGCGGCTTCACTGCGATCTTTAAGCACACATACAGTACACATCTTTCTGTTATACTAATCCTTTTAATTAACAAATACATTTAAAAATATCTATTTGATATACAAGGAATAATTTTCCTTCCATGTCACTGTTTTTATATTTATAATCCTTTAAATATAGAATATTAGAATATAGATCTTTATTTTATATTTTATTTGCAATGGATAAATGCATAAACAACTTTTATTGTACAATATTCTTTTTATTTCCAAAGTTTACTTTCTTAGAGCTTTAATAAGGTCCTTTTTTTAAATTGTTAACTGTGATTTTATTGTGTATTGTGTTCGATCATATTTTATTTCCTCTTCTAAAGTAACTTTAGTTGTTAGTTTAGTATCTTTAGCTTAAATTAATCACTGCACTGGACAACACATTGCTCTGAAATGTGCTTTATCAATATTTGACTTGATCAACATATGAAGTTTGTATAAATATGTGGCTATTTATATACAGTAAATATATTTATACGGTTATGTGAGAAAATTAGGACACCCCACGGAAGGCTGTTTTTTTTTTTTTTTAAATAAACATATGGGCATTTTTTAATCTTCATTTTAACAGTTTTGGAAAATTTAACTAATATATCTAAACAAATAAAACCAATGAAAGGTCTTTTTTAAGGTCTTTTTTGTGAGGAAAACGTAAGGACACTGCCACAATTATTTGTACTTAAAATAGATAGATTTCCTACATGTGTATGACATCAGGTGCAAATTATTAGAACATTGAACAACAGAGAGCAATTTGAAGAAGCATTATTTGCATTATTTAAATCTCAGATATTAAGTTTGGTTTGCTTTTAATTGTAGAAGTGAGAGGTATCAACTTGGTGAGATCCAAAGAGCCATCTGAGGCCTTCAGAAAGAAGATTGCTGATGCTTCTGGGTCCGGTAAGGCATATAAAAAGATCTTAAGAGAATTTGTAATTAGTCATTTCACTGTCTGGTAATCATTTACAAGTGGAGAACATTTAAAACACTAATATGACCTGATCAGGCCGTCCAAGTAAATTCAACCCAAGAGCAGACCACAAGATGTTTAAAGAAGTCTCAAAGTTGATGTCAAAGTGCATGAATCTACAATTAGATAGAGACTGTACAACTTTAATTATCATGGGTTTAAGAAAGATTAAAGAAAGATTAAGAAAGAACACAGAGACAAAGGCCAAGACATTGGACACTATAACAGAGGGCATGTTTGGCGTAAACTAAATACAGCATTTCAGCAAAAGAACCTCATGCCAACTGTGAAACACAGAGGTGGAAGAGGTGGTTATGGATGGAGCTTTGCTGCAGCAGGACCTGGTCTGGTCATCATCATAGAACCCGCTATGAATTCTACATTGTATAAAAATGTGAGACCATCTGTCAAAAAGTTGAAGCTGTAGTGTAACTGGACCTTAATACATGACAAAAACATGCCAGTGAATATATCAAGGACTGGCTGAAAAGTAAAAAACAGAGAATTCTGAAATGATTTGAAACGGACTGTGCATGTAAGAAACCCATCAAACATCACACAGTTGAAAGACCTCTGCATTGAGGAGTGAGGCAAACTTTCTTCCAGTCGATGTCAGAAACTGGTAGATGGCTACAAGAAACATCTCACTGAGGTTATTTCAGCCAAAGGGGTAAACACTAGCTATTAAGTTACCTAAATTTTTCCTCACTTGAAATACTCATTTTGTCGATATCTTGATTAATAAGTGAAAAGTGATTTTTGTTGTTGTTGTGTACATGCAATTACATCACTTTCATCTACATGTACTGTACAAATTAAAACAAGAACAGAAGCAAGAAACAAGATCATTTCTTATATACAGTATTTCTTATTATATTACTCTTTACCTAGTTCTGTGTTGTTTTATGTAGCTCTGTGTCTTTATGTAGCACCGACAGAGGAACTTTGAAGGAAAATTGGAGGAATGTTGTAGGAACTGCATTAGCTATATACTGTATGGTTGAAATGAAAATAAAAGCCTCTTGATTTGACTGAACTTGATTTTGCACTATTTCTTAATAGACAACTTTACCTAGGTTGGCAGCAAGATGTAGTGGAGTTCTTTGTTTGTAGTCGTGTGCAGCAATATCTGCTCCATTCTGCAGTAGAATTTGAATCGCCTCAGTAGCGTCGTTCTTAGCAGCAAAGTGTAATGGAGTCTGCATGTCTTTATATGTGCAGGCCTCAATGTCAGCTGAAACAGCAGATACATTGCAACCATGTTATACAGTAGTTAATAGCTTCTGTAGGCTAACACATACATGTTTGTCATTTCTTTCAAAAAAAAAAAAAAATTAAAAAGCCATTGTCAGAGCAGTTGTTTCTGAGAGATCATTTGTAAATCATTTTAGTTTATTATTGTTAATGTATTTGATTGGATTATTGGGGTGCTATAGTGGTAGGAAGTTCTCTCACAGCTCCAAGGTTTCAAGATTTATCCCTTGCTTGAGTTACTGTCTCTGTCATGTTTCATTTGTTCTTTCGGGTTCTCTGGGTTCATCCCACCCACCTCCCAAAAAAAACTAGCGGACTGGATACGCTAAATTTTGTTAGTTGTGAGCGTGTGTCCATAGTGCCCTATCACATCCAGGATTTATTCCTGACTCACAACCAATGTTCCCAGAGTAGGGCCTGGATCAGATGAATAAATGAATAACTTATTGAGCATATGAATGAATTAATTTATATAGGGTGTTTTTTCTTGTGCCACCATTGCTTCCAGCTTGCTAAATAAAAATACATTTGAATTGAACATTTATTTTCTGAATTTATATATTTCTGTAAAGCTGCTCAGTGACAATGCAGCTGTTAAAATCTCAATACAAACAAAACCGAATGAACAAATAAACTAATTACTAATCTGTATTTCTTTAGAGGGATTTTTTTAGGTCAGCATGCATCATCATAAAATTTGACAAACAGGGAAGTAACAAATCCAATTACTGACATTATTCAGTGTTTCACCCAAAGAGTACATTATGTTCATGCACACCTGAGTAGTGTCCATGAACCGTATTTCAGACCATCATTTTTAAGTGGACCAGATGTTGGTTACCATAACGACACCCTTGTCTAGGAAAAACTTGTTTGGGTCAGGTAAAAAGTGCTAACAGATTCATTCTACCTCCTCTTTCTAGAAGAAAATGAATCATTTCTTCATAGTCCAAAGCTGCTGCCACGTGTAGAGGTGTAACCCCAAACACATCAGGTCTGCGGATATCAGCTCCTCTCTCTAAGAAGAACCTCATCACATCTACATTCCAGGCTCGAGAGATCTACCAGAATTTATTAATAGTTAAACATGTAGTACACACAAATGATTATGTTGGATTCCCTGCATAGATTCCTGAGCATAGCATGCTCAAATATCATTCCAAATGATTCACAAATGTATATAATTTTTTTTTTGTAAAGGAAATGAATCCTTGAAGTGATTTCAGTAACACAGCCTGAAGTAACAGTGAAATATTTGCTCATGAATAAATTCCATATCCCATGGCTGCATCTGCGATACACCATCTGATGCTCTGTGGCTGATCATCTCACCTCATGAAGTGCTGTCTGTCCATACTTGTCTGCTGAATTGGGATCGGCTCCATCTCGAAGGATTTCGTTCAGGTACTGCAGATCGACCTGGAGCAAAACAGCAAAATCAATAAGAACAACGTTCACAAACATAACATAACGCTTTCTCAAATCTTTCTAAAATGCCCCATAACACAGCCCAGTCTTGGCCTACATAACAGCACAACAAACAACAAAGATGCTATGGCCCCTACTGAAATCTGATTGGCCCCTGATTGGCCCCCGTTCCATCAATCGTCGACAAGAAGAGCAACCAGAGAATTTTTCACAACGATCACAGATGCAATTCCACCCCCAAACAACTGGCAGCACTCGAGCGTTTGAAAAAGGAATGACTGCCGAAATGTATTTGCACCGTACTGAATAAATTATTTTGTGTGCTTGAATGTGCCCTGTACTTGGCCCCTGAATGTAACATGTGGCCCCTTAATGGCCCCTGTTACAGAAAAATCCTAGAACCGCCACTGTATATTTACAACCTCATCTGTGTCTTCGTTATTAGCAGCCAACATCCTGAAGTGATCCAGAAGGCATTTGTTCAATTGGTGCTCTTTGGGAACTCCATCTACAGCATCCTCCTCCCACGCAAGGCCCTTGTACTTGCTGCTTACAGATTCCCCTATCAGCACACAAAGAGAT
The DNA here is from genome assembly GCF_022655615.1 of Tachysurus fulvidraco. NCBI lineage: Eukaryota > Metazoa > Chordata > Actinopteri > Siluriformes > Bagridae > Tachysurus > Tachysurus fulvidraco. The sequence goes on along the minus strand of NC_062521.1, from coordinate 9,786,595 downwards.
TAATGTAAGTGGATAATCTCTAAGCAACTAAAATGTAACATTATTATTCGCATAACCTCCTTGGCTTTTAAAAAGGTAAGCAAAGTATCATACCACTGACACCACTAAAGAACATAGGGACTGTAATAGAGTATAATTACACTAAACTGTTGCACTCTGTACTAACTGCTGATCACTGCTCTGTTTACTTACTGCACAAAATGCATATCGTACAATACACATATTTTATTTTCTGATTTGATTTTGATCTATTGTTATTTTGGGTTTAATAAATAGATACAATGATTAGCCATAACATTATAACCACTGACAGGTGATGTGAAAAACTTTCATTATTTACACTGATTGGTGTTTCCAGTATGCAGTGGCTATTATCTAACAAAAGTAAGTAAGTGGTCCAACGGAAAAACAACCAGTGAACCAGCAACAAGATCATGGGCACCTAATGCTTACTGATGTGCATGGGGAGTGAAGGCTAGCTTGTCTGGTCCAACCCTACAGAAGGGCTAATGTAACACAAATTGCTAATGTGCCTGAGAGTTCAAGTTTCAAGTTTATTTATTTGTATAGCGCTTTTTACAATGGGCTTCGTCTCAAAGCAGAGAGTTAGGGTTAGAATTGGGATTGGAAATGGAAAAGGGAACAACGAAGGAAGGTGACCTGGTCTGATGAACCACACATTATTTACATTGTGTGGATAATCAGATGTGTGTCACTTATCTGGGAAAAGTGATAGTACCAGGACCAGGACGCACTATGAAAAGAACTCAAGCCAGCAGAGACCAGTGTGATGCTCTGGCCAATGTTGTGCTGGGAAGACTTATGTTCTGGCATTTATGTGGATCTTACTTTGACTTGTAGCAACTACCTAAACATTGCTGCAGATGCCACAGTATTCGCTAATAAACGTGGACTCTTCCAGCAGGGTAATGCACCAGGGTAATGCACTACAAACATGGTTCAGGAATAGTATGAGGAACATGACAAAGATCAAGGTGATCAATTGGCCTCCAATTCCCCAGATCAAGCTGGAATATACTGCACAATCCATGGAGACCCCAACTCACAACTTAGATGACTTAATGGAGCTGCTGCTAACTTCTCATTGTCAGATACCACAGCACCCCGTTAGTAGTACTGTGGAGTCCAGTGAGATTGGTATATGTTTTCTGCATTATTCTTGTTCTATATTTATTAACAGTGACGTAACAATAAATATATCTCTGAAGTCGGTATTCTAAATTTTGAGCAGTCAACGTGACCTTAACTTCTTACGCAGAAACCCACAAAGTCAATTATCTTACACTGTAAACCGATTAAACTGATACCTGCCTGGGTGACTGATAAAGTTCCTCAATATAGGTCAAGTACCTGAGGGTTTTCTCCTCATGCATTTAAGAGTAGCACGTTTCCAGCGACCTCGAGCATATGAAGCCCACTGGCTAACCGAGCGCACCATCGAGGCTGATATTACAGAGGTACGGGAAGCGGTATGTTGCTGATAACACATACACAAAGTGGTTAAAAATCACAGTGATAACAAACTTAAGCTGGTAAGTAAGATATTTGAAAAGTCATTGGTTATTGCAGGCTAATGTAGCACATAGACACAGTAAACTGAGGATCCTTACCTGGCTGGACACTGCATCACTGAGCTCCAGCCCTGGGTTGTCATGGCCACTGGAAGAGACTCGACTCACTCTCTTCATACCTGGTTCTGAAGCACTGAACTGGACTTCTCCTTCACGGACCCACTGCTTCTATCTTCGGACACTTTCATGTATTATTCCTTATTTAACCTTAGCTAACTTTACATAATTTGGATTAAGTAGTTCACTGTATTAAAAAAAAAAAGCAACTTACTTGTATAGACAGAACAAAACTTAGGATGACTTATGTGAAAGCGTATTACTAAACCCAACCTCTGAGGATAAATATTGGCACCCATCACTCAATCACCAAATACATGAATTATTTTAACTCTGGGAAAATTTTGTCTAAATTCATATATGTTCATCATTTGGCTTATTTGATCGAATTGAATATTTTCTGGGTGCTAACAGATCCATATAAAGCATTGCCACTTTCTTTTTTGTTTGCTTTTTCAATTATTTACATATTTCATATAGTAAGCATCTTAATTTTACATTATGATGAATCTGTAACACACATTAATTAGTTTATCATTTTTTGCCTATTTTTGGTTAATAAATATGATTTGATTTTGATTTTAACTTTCACGTTGACTTAGGAACCAATAACAGAAATTAGATGCAAAAAAATAAAAACAAACAATTGAGAATTCTGTAAACTTAAAAGCGGTGATGAACAACAACTCATTCGTACCCTACTTGTAGATTACAATTTGAAACCACCAGCTGAAATCGACTTCTACAGATGATTAAATAAAGCACGTTAGCTGTACTGAGCAAAAAAGAACCAAAACAATGTTCAGTTCTTTACAAATGACACTGAATTTAACTTTTAAAAACAGAACACTGCACAATACCTTGTCACATGCGAAGTCTGAGTTACTTGTCTGTCTTGATTGTATATTTTAAGAAGACATGTGACTATCAGAGTATTTGAACTCCACTTGTTTTTTTATTCACAGGGTCCGTTCCTAAGCTACCTCTAACCAGTGAATCATAAAAGCGTGCTCGTGTACTCATTACACAACGGTCCATCTGCCATTAACTCATAAACCCGTTTGTAATAAAGTGCACTGTAAGAGTATTTATCTCATGGCATTTGATAAGAGCAGAGCTCGACGAGCCAAGAACACAAGCTAAAGCCTGGAATTGTGTTTATGGCTCCTTTATCTGCTCCTGCATGTCTTAAAGTGCATTTAGTCTTCATCATCATCACCGGGCAAACAATGATAGTCATGTGAATAAGCAATAATCCACATACATGCTAATTAACCCTGAAATTACAAATATTTCACACACCAGATGAGAAGTCTGGGGTAGATCAGTCACAGGCATCAAATTACTGTACTGACTAAAGGTCTCTATCCTGGTGAGCGTTTCTTTATTTGCCGTCTCATTCCTTCAGTCTCTTTTAGCACTTTAGAGGTTCCTGAAGTATGTGAAGAAATTTTGAGTTTCTCAAAAAATCTTGCGAATACTGTCAAGCAATTCCGAGAATTCGATATTACAGTTGCATTTCCATACACTTACAAGAGATCAATAGGGTAATGGGATAAATAGGCTAATGAGATGTCAATAATATTAATAAATATTGAGCAAAACACACAAACTGGATAAAATAAACCACAAGCACTTGATATAATATAATATCAATGATAGAATTAATAAATAAATCAGAAAAAATAGATAGGATAAATATAGAGAATAATACAAATTATGATCTCTCGAATGAAATCCAACATATAGCACGCTGAGAGTTTTAACAGCTAGTTGAAAGCCAAATCTGAGCATTAAAGGTCATGATTACTGCATTGTGTTTATTATGAAGAGAGAGAATAAGAGAACCTTCTTCTAAGCATGTGGACTGCATTAGACAAGATACAGAAAAATACAACAAAAATCGGAATATCACCGTTATAGATTCAGTGACTCAAGCACTTTCATTGAAATATTTTAATAAGATTTAATAGTACAGTACCAGAATCATGCCAACAAAATGACATATGATTTAAACAATGTGCATGATATAAATATTTCTATTTAGATTCACATGTGTTAAGCACAGCTTCTTGGATTTCAATCAGATTTGCATGGCATAATAACACTGATACTCGTTCTAGTGCAAATTACCCACAGATACACTTCCCTGAGTATATGCAAGCTTTAGAAATGTGTAGCTCATCCAAACCAGTGGTTTCCCATACATTCTCTATTCCACTCCACACGGCACAGCCAGCACCACTGGAACTTGCATTGTGCACGAGGACACACCATGTGCATGCAGCCACCTGAGAATAAAGCCAAAGTACAGCAAAGTTGTAGATACTGTAGAACCCATAGATATAGATATACATACATAATGTACGTACAGTGAAGTTCAAAATGATAAACTATACAGTATTCAAGATCTCCCCATTTAAATGAGAAAAACTGCTTTGTACAAAAGCTCAGATTTTCCTTCTGTCTAATCTTTTCTATTGAAGCATTTGTTCAGACAAAACCGAGCATCAGATTTTATACCAACATGTTGAGTCCATGCAGGTCATGTGCACATGGTCATGAAAGGGGATGTGGTAGCCTAGTGGTTAAGTTGGTCTACCAATCGGAAGGTTGTGAGTTCGATTCCTACGTCCACCAAGCTGCCACTGCTGGGTCCCTGAGCAAGGCCCTTGACCCCCAATTGCTCAGTTGGATAAAAAAATGTAAGTCGCTCTGGATAAGGGCATCTGCTAAATAGTGTAATGAAATGTATTCAAGTAAAATTGGATGTACCAGATACTCAGAATGTCTATACATACATGTATGTATGATATATTGCTCCAAAAAATTAAGGAACACTTCATGATCATAGTACAACACCAAGCTAATTAAACTTCATATCAATCCATCCAGTGAAGAAGCATAAATGATTGGGAATCAGTTTTACCTGCATTGGTGACTGGTGTACTGGAGAGGCAATAGCAAGAAAAACACCTAAAAGAGATGTTGTGACTGATTTGTCTTTAGTTTTGTGTTTTTTTTTTAGGATGCTTGCCACTACTTGTAGCATGAGGCAATACCTTCAGCCCGATCAGGTTGCACAGGTTATCCAGCTCCACCAGGATGGCACATGAATGCATGCCATAACAAGTTTGGGTGTGTCTCTGAGCATTTTAAAGAGCATAATGGAAATACTGTACAGGGTATTTGTTTGTGGAACAGGACGAGCACTTCCCGAGCCCTACAAAATGACCTCCAGCAGACTACACGTGTGTATGTTGGGACCAAACTGTCAAAAACAGTTTCATAAGTGTCCATAAGGGTGGCATGAAAGCCCAAACTAGTAGGATCTGTGCTCACAGCCCAGCACCATGTAGCTCGACTGGTACAGTACTTGCCAGATTTGGCTGGTTCGTGGACATTAAAGAGTCTGCAGATGCTGTGAGGATTATTATGCAGCCTGCAACATCATCCAGAATGACTGGTTTGGCAGTGGGTCAGTGATGGCCTGGGGAGGAAAATACCTGAAGAGTCACACAGACCTCCACTTGCTAGCCAGCAGTACCCTTACTGCTGTAATGTAAAAGGATAAAATCCTCAGAACCATTGTCAGATCATACACTGCTTAAGACGGCCCTGGGTTCCTCTTGGAGCATGACAATGCCTGGCCTCATGTGGCCAGATTCTGGATGATAAAGTCATTGCTGCTATTGACTGGTCCTTACTGTATGTATCTCATATCTGAATCCAATTGAGAACCCCTAGGACGTAGTGTATCAGAGCATCTGAAGCCCCCAAGCAGCAACACAGACTGTTCAGGAGCTCAGTGATACCTTGAGCCAGTCCTGTAAGATATCCTTCAGGACCCCAGCTGTCATCCCTTGCAGGTAATACACACAACTGAATCATATTGCTGTGATTAATTTCATGCAAGTTGGATCAGCCAGTAATTTCTTTTTATTTATTATAACATTAATATTATGATTATCATAGTGAAGACTCGGTAAAGGTCGACTGAGTGATTTCCATATAAATTACCTGAATTAAATGGGTTTAAACAAACATCAATAAGTTTTCTTAAAGATTTTTTTTTTTTTTTGCATTTTCTAATTTTGTCTGCAACAGAAATGCCAACTTGAACCTTACTGCAATTTTAAGAAGACAAGGTGAAGTTCTTTTTATAGGACATTCCATAATCACATACCTGCATTTTACATAATGTAATTAGTTTGGATGTTGTTCTTGTTACTGCTCAGGGATAAATAGCTCTAACAGCTTTAATTAATAAATGATTGTACATAATTGCCCTGATGTGACTCATATTTGACTAGCTGGAAGACTATCTGGAGGTCATAAAATGAACCTGTGCAGCTCTCAACAAAATCACATGATCCCTGTCTGCAATAAGTTTGTGAACCCATGAGCTCCATGAATACAGACACTTTTGTTTTTGTCATTGTATACTGTAAAACACACACACACACACACACACACACACACACACACACACACACACACACACACACACACACACACACACACACACACACACACACACACGATTTCAACTGATGATCCATTTTTAAATCAGATTTATCAGTGTACCGTCTGAACAAACCCCTTTGACAAAAGACATAAGGAAAATCTGAGCTTTTTTAAAAGCATTTAAAATGTAAAAATATCCCTTTACTTCCAGATTTAGATGAAATGAAATGATATCCTAGATTTACAATAAGGTCTAAGACTTTTGGAGCTCACTGTAAATACTGTAAATGTCCAGTAAATATATGTACTTCATATAAACACACATTATATCTCACTGTATAGTGAAAACAATGAATATAATGAATGGACACAAGCGTACCATTCTTCTCCACAGGGACTCTGCATTTGGGACATGGTCGCGTCGTCTCTTTTATAGTGTTCTGGGAAGCTTGTTCCCAGCGGGCCTGCAGGGCAGCCTCTTCATCCACCACATAACCCTGTCACATAAACAAGAGCAGAGCACAAGAGAAACAGATCAGCATAGTGTAACCTGTCTTAAATGGTCTGAACCGTATTTCTCGATGCGTGTAAATGACAATTGCAATTATGTACACGAGCTTCGAATGTGTGTTCTGGAAATCCTGTTCCATGTTTAAACGCTTTGTGACAAAGGACAATGGTTGGCAATAATCTTTGTGTAGAATGGTGTATTTCCAACATGTGGCCACTAAAATTCCCAGTCGAAAAAAATATCTTTATAACAATTTCACTGGAATCAAGTTACAAAGTTTCTGGCTTCTGTGTTTATATACAGTATAAACGGACAATTTGCTTGACTTTGTTACAACTACAGTGTTCTATACAGGATTTATTTTATCCTCTATTCATTTAACATTATAATTATTAAGAAATAAAAAAAAAGTTGGTTGGTTTAGATATTATTTAATAATGACTTAAGCCATTTATGGTATATAATTAGTAAAAATAGCATTAACCTTAACACCCCATCATCCAGTGAGAGCCCTCGATCAACAGCTTTTATACTCTCAGGAGTCTCGGGGGATCAGTGAGGTTCAGTGTTTGTGTTTCAGTGTCACTAAACTGTGTGAATGTTGTATACCTGCGTGGGTCGTCCTGCTGCAGAGGAACGGTGCTGTGTACATTCACCATCATGGTACGCCTCCTTACAGTCCCGACAGAACACAAACTGCACACAACAAGAAAGCTTTTTAGAAGCAAATCTCAAAATCATGTTTTAAATCATTCATTCATTCATTTTCTACCGCTTATCCGAACTTCTCGGGTCACGGGGAGCCTGTGCCTATCCCAGGCATCATTGGGCATTGAGGCAGGATACACCCTGGATGGAGTGCCAACCCATCACAGGGCACACACACACTCTCATTCACTCACGCCCTCACACACTACGGACAATTTTCCAGAGATGCCAATCAACCTACCATGCATGTCTTTGGACCGGGGGAGGAAACCGGAGTACCCGGAGGAAACCCCCGAGGCACGGGGAGAACATGCAAACGCCACACACACAAGGTGGAGGTGGGAATCGAACCCCCAACCCTGGAGGTGTGAGGCAAATGTGCTAACTACTAATCCACTGTGCCCCCCCCTGTTTTAAATCATATTACAGGCAAATATTAGAAGTGGATGGCTGACCCAAAAAAGCTGAATGAGATGTAGGGAATGAATTCCTGCAGAATCTAGAGCTGCCTTCATGCAACATAATATATAATTAGCATCAGAGTTCAGAGTATTTAAGTGTTCTTGATGCCCTGCCCAACACCTGACCAGGAATCAAACCCCACCTCTGGGGCTGTGGGGTTTGATTCCTGCCTCAAACCTGTGTGAGCGCATGTTCTCCCTGTGATTTGGTGGTTTCCTCCAGTTACTCCACTTTCCTCCTCAGACCTAAGGCATGCTGCAGGCTCATTGGCATCACTAAATGGTCCACAGTGTGTGAGTATGTATGCGTATGATGTGCCCTGTGATGGATTTGCAGCCTGTCCCCCACCTTGTGCCCTGTGTCCCCTGGTATAGACTCCAGGTTCTCTGTGACCCTGTGTGAGATAATCAGTACAGAAAATGAATGGATGATCCTTAAGCTTGCTCAAGTCTCTTTAAATGGTAATTGCAAGCAGAAGCTTGTGGATTACTTCTGATACCTGGGTTTGCTGGCAGAACACTTACTTTTACATTATGGCAAACTATAGGGGGGTCAGTTGTAAGTAGTTCTTTACTGCTTAGGCCACAGATATCAGATGAAGTTTTAATAAAACAACATCTAGACCACACACAAGGTGGCGCCCTTTTGCTACGTTCCACTTCCAGTGTCACTTTTTAATATGATGGACTACTACACAGGGATTAGAGTGTTCCTCTTATTTTTAGCTCGGCAGCACCTTTGAGGCACTGATTTAGAGCTTCTTCAAAGGCGGGGAGTGTAAAGAAGGGAAGCCGGCGTTCTCTCTTTCATTCATTTGGCTTTTCTTTCTCGCAAAGGTGACAGATAGCAGCTCACATCTCTGAGCCGCATGACAGACATCTCTTTGTTTTCCTACTGCATGTGCAGTGACAAGTGGGGAAAAAAGAATTAGATGACAGACGTTTTCATCCCACACTGCCCCAGTACACCAATATTTTCCCTTTCCCCTGCTCCAAACAGTCTATCCAGAGTTCCTCCTCCTCCTCCTCCTCATCATCATCCTCATCAACACTGTCTTCCTCAGCAGTCATTTCATCAGCCGCCCGTGGCTTCAGAGTGCTGAGATGATGCGTTGTCAGTGTGGGAAGGAAAGCACTTTGTAGTCTCGTTTCATGCATGGAGCATTTTTAATGTCTTCACACGTTTGCATGGCAGCGTGATGAAACAAAAGATTGCATCCAAACACCCACGTGTACACACAAGCACACACACACATGTACATACATAAAAACACAGACATGGGCATACAGTGTCCGTGTGTGTGTGACTATGTGTGTGTGTCCCCATGTGTGTGTCCGTGTGTGTGTGTGTGTGTCCATGTGTGTGTGTCCGTGTGTGTATGTGTGTGTGTGTCCATGTGTGTGTGTGTGAGACCATGTGTGTGTGTCTCCATGTGTGTGTCTGTGTGTGTGTGAGACCATGTGTGTGTCTGTGTGTGTGTGTCCATGTGTGTGTGTCCATGTATGTGTGTGTCCATGTGTGGGTGTGTGTGTGTGTGTCCATGTGTGTGTGTGTGTGTGTGTGTGTGTGTCCGTATGTGTGTGTGTGTGTGTGTGTCCGTGTGTGTGTGTGTTTGTGTGTGTGTCCGTGTGTGTGAGTCTGTGTGTGTGTTTGTGTGTGTTTCCGTGTATGTGTGTGTGTCCGTGTGTGTGTGTGTGTTTTACGAGTGAAAACAGATAAGATCTGAACAGAGTAAGCTAATACATGTTAAATAAGTAGGCAGGGGTGAAGTAGTAAAAAGGCTGATACTCTGATCCTTTATTCCTTTTCTACTGTATCTCTTTTACACGCATATAAACACACAAACACACTTTTGTGTTAAAAACAAAAACACACTTCAGAAGTAATAACAGTCCTCCAGGACACCCGACTGATAAACACACTTAGACTTAAAGCATGAACAATGGAGAGGCAGGCAGATGAAGAATTCTACACACCATTAATGTGACAGAACGGCTCCAGAAAACAAAATGTGCCTTCCTGAAATAACACTCACCTAACCACCCACACACCCTCTTTATCTTTTACATCTTACTGTTAAAACCTGGAACTGAAAGGAACATTTTCCAGACCATGTGTCATGAATCTACACAGAATAACCCATATTAGAAGAAGAAAACTAGTTTACGAAATTATTTACGTAAATAACATAAATGTAAAGATTCCTAAACAGCAAAAAAGGGTTTGGTGGAAAACTCATCTTTGATCATTATTCTAAGGTCAGTAAAGCAAGGTGGTGGTAGCATCATGTAGTGAGGAGGTTTCTCATCAGCAGGGACTAGACAACTGGTCAGATCTAAAGGGCAAGATGGAAGAAACAAGGGTATGCCAAGGGGGACGATGACCCTAAGCATGATGCCAAAAGCTACACTGGAGCCCAACAACCAAAAAAAAACTAAGCATCAGTCTGATTCCAGAGTTTGTAGCAAGACTTGAAAGTGAACAATGCTGCTCCCTGGTGTTCTGTACCAAATCTAAGAGAGTTTGTGCAATTTTGCCATGAAGAACCGAGTTTTCCGGAGTTAATAGAGACACACCTCAGATGACTTGCAGTTGTAACCGTGTACAGATGTTGTTCTAACCATATTAATCTGGGGGTAAATACTTATTGAATAAAACCAACATATGACACTCCATGAGTCTATGAGACAGCCTGTAAATATTTATGTAACACACAGTTTTGTACCTGGATACTAGAACACTATTATGGAAAATGTAAATAACCATAATATCATTTTAGAGTTGAATGGTTGGTATTAAATTTCACAATATATAGCCATGTACAGTATTTTAAATGTTTATTGACATAATTCAATTGCTGCCCTGAGACCTTCATTTCAGCAAGGTTACTTTTATTGGATTTTTTTTTATTACTATCCTTCTTTTTTCAGGACAGGGAAGCGTCAAAATTTATTTCATGTGACACCTAGAGATTAGGTTGAAAATCACTGAAATATTGAAATACCATGACAATATCTGCCTGTGTGCATGTGCATCAGATAAGAGCAAGTGCGATGGTGCAACTCTCACTGCTCACACACACACACACACACACACAGACACAGACACACACACACAGACACACACACACACACACACACACACACACACACACACACAGACAGACACAGACACACACACACACACACACACACACACACACACACAAACACACACACACACAATTTGCAGTAGAAACAAATGCATACAGTATAACACTGGAACACAGGGACATATGTGACCTCACACACATACAACACACCCTAAAGCCTTTCTTTAGCCTCATTAATAGCACAAGTAGGAATGGTTGGCAATAAGCTAGACATACACAGATTTACTTTGGTTCATGAATAGATCATCTCCTTCAGCATCACCACCACCTTTACCCCCAAAAATCACATACACAAGTAAAAAAAAATAACTAAACAGTGCAGTAATGTAGATAATATACTGTATATACACTAGATTTGTAAAGTTCGTCGCGACAAACTTTGATGTTGGCTTTGACGAGGCAAGTATTCGCAAAGGCCGGTGCTTTTTGGAGGCGAGTGGACATAAGGGTCAGTGTTACTTTTGGAGTGGACATAAAACTTGTGAAATCTAGTGGAGCGCTAGGATGACAAAACATTTGGAGGCAAGTGGAGACGAGCATGTGACGTCATCCAAAAACCTGTGGCGCAATTCCCTTCCTTGTGCTGAGTGTTTTGATATGCCACATGCCCATGTTGTGCAATTTTTTATTTTCACGTGACATCACGTGACGTCATCAGAATACCCGTGAGGAAGTTCCCCTCATTGTTCTGAGTGTTTTGATATGTCACATGTCCATGTTGTAAAAGGTTTTTTGATTTTGCATAAATTGGGGCGGGGCTGTAGGACAACCGAAAGGCCAGTCGGTACACCAATATAAAAGTTCGTCCAGAGTATCACCCCAAAGGAACTGGCCGAGTTTGGTGTAGATAGTTCGAAAGCTTGCCGAGTTGTAAACCTCCAAAGTTTATAATAGGAGTCTATGGGGAAAAAAAAAGGCTAATTTGAGACCCGGTACCGGAAGTACCGGAAGTACCGGAACTCGGATCGCTTAGAAAAGTAATAGCAACAAACTTCATACCAGGGTCTACAACATATCCAAATTTGGTGCTCGAATGTGGCTCGAAAGCCCTGGGAGGAGTTACTCTTGATAAATCTTTGTCTAAGCTTAAATAGGAAAACAGAATATGAGCAATATCAATCATGTGATGTGATTGTGTTACGCTATGAATTAAAAAAAAGGTGAGCTTTGGGTTTTGTTTAAAAATGCAGTTCAATGATACAACAATTTATAAAATGTAGTTGTCCCGATATATATAACCTATGTTCACGTAAGAGTAAAAATGTCCCTTTTGAGTGGACCAGCTATTTGTATCTGTATATGTATCTGCTTTGCACACCTTGATGATTTACCTGACCACTCTGTAGCATCTTCATAAGAAATATAATCCCGTGCAAGCTTGAAAGCCAACTCCAATAAGGCCGTTATCTGTGGCAGCCAGATCCAGCATTGCCTGCAGTGACCACACCATCACTGGCACCTGGCACCCAGACCAAGCAAAAGCTAACTCACTGTCCTACACACAGGCACACACACACACACACACACACACACACACACACACACACACACACACACACACACACACACACACACAGCAATGGTGATCTCTTACTCCTACTGTATTGCAAGACTATCAGTGATTCACAAATGATGTCTATGGCACATAAGAGTTCAGTCTGTGGATGAAGCTTCTTGTTTACAAGAAGATGATCAAGAGACCACATAAATAAATAAATAAATAAATAAATAAATAAATAAATAAATAAATAAATAAATAAATCTACCAGTACAGGTGGTGGAATTGAAGCTCCTTTGCAAGTTTGCTGGGATTCTGTGTTAGGGTGATGAGCTTGACAATCCTCAAAGTAAGACTTCCTCTCCTCTAAATTCAGATATCATCTGAAGTGGTTTGGCCACAATTACAAGGTCTATCACATTGTGCCACTGAGCATAAACCTCAGGGCAGACCCAGGACCCTCTGGACAGATTAAACCTCATAGCTGGAGTTGTACCATCTACAGGGAACAGAGATATCTGGACTGACTATCTTATAGTGACAGAACTGTGAGGTGTTCTGAAACTTTTTTTTATCATAGTCAGCATGAACTTTTTCAGCAGTTTTTGCTAAAGTAGCTCTTCGGTAGGATCAAATCAGATAAACTAGCCTTCACTCTTCATGCATAACAGTGGCCCTGTTGTCGGTTTTCCTTCCTTGGAGCTGTTTTGGAAGGATCTAAACACTGGGTTACCAGATACAACACCTAACACCCAACAACTGTCATTTTTAGATATGTGACCCTGTTATCTACCCATCACAATTTGGATCTTGTCAGAGTTACCCAGATCCTTTCTTGCCCCTTTTCCACTGAAACCAGTTCTTTCTTTTTCGACAGCTCTAAACCAGGAAAAGTGGTTCTTAAGCAGCACCAAAACGTTGCTGGTCTAGACTTAAGAACCACTTGTGCCAGGGGCTGGGGGCGGGGCTACTTTTAGCACATTTGATAATGTACCTTATGTATTCATTCATTCATTCATTTTCTACCGCTTTATCCGAACTTCTCGGGTCACGGGGAGCCTGTGCCTATCTCAGGCGTCATCGGGCATCAAGGCAGGATACACCCTGGACGGAGTGCCAACCCATCGCAGGGCACACACACACTCTCATTCACTCACGCATTCACACACTACGGACAATTTTCCAGAGATGCCAATTAACCTACCATGCATGTCTTTGGACCGGGGGAGGAAACCGGAGTACCCGGAGGAAACCCCCGAGGCACGGGGAGAACATGCAAACTCCGCACACACAAGGCGGAGGCGGGAATCGAACCCCGACCCTGGAGGTGTGAGGCGAACGTGCTACCCACTAAGCCACCGTGCCCCCCGTGTACCTTAAGTATACCAATGTTTAATACACTTTTACTTTACCGCAATATAATCAGCTATCAGCACACATGATAGTAGGTAGCTACATGCTAAGGTTAACATTTTTTCTGTGTTAATGATAAAATAATGTTATGTACTTTCTCGAGTGCAACCTCTGTTTATACAAATTACATGGAGCTGCACGTACACAAACTTTGAACCAGCACCAGCACTAGCTCTGAAGCGGCACCCGGTTCTGTCTGGTGGAAAAGGGGCAACTGTAGCCCATTTTCCCTGTTTCCAACACATTAACTTCAAGAACTGGTTGCTCACTTGCTGCCTAATATATCCCACAACTTGACGGATACCATTTTAACAAGATGTCTGTAATTCTCCATCAACTTCAACTTCAACTTCAAAGTGTTTATTATCATACACACAGACAGAAAGCATGTTTCCCTGCACAATGAAATTCTTCTTTGCTGTCCACACTAAATGTCATACAGTAAAGTAAAAAAATAAAATAAAAATGAATGAATGAAAAATGAATAAAATAGAATAAAAAAGAGCAATAAAAGCAATAAAGGTGAGGTACAGTTCTTAATAGAGGCAATAAGTGAGGTAGTGCAGTTCTTGGTGAGGTAGTGCAGTTCTGAGAAAATGAATGTACAAAAATGAAGTTCAATGTAAACAGTTATGTCCATGTAAACAGTTAAGCAGTTATGTCCATGATTGCAAACTCCTGCTGCACCTACAATTGTTCATTTTTTACATGTGCAAATGATTATTTAAAGCCATAGCATCTACTTTTGCTTTGGGCAGGGCAGTGGGTGCCTACATGCCTAGTACAGCTAGTGTTTCCCCCTTTGGCTGAAATAACCTGAGTGAGACGTTTCTTTTAGCCATCTACCAGTTTCTGACATCAACTGGAAGAAAGTTTCCCCCACTCCTCAATGCAGAATCCTTTACATGCACAGTCAGTTTCAAATCACCACACAGGATCACAATAGGATTTAGATCCGGTCTTCTGACATGGCCGTTCAAGGTTTCTCCATTTTTTACTTTTCAGACAATCCTTGGTGGATTTACTGGCATGTTTATGTCATGTTTTAAGGTCCAGTTTCACTACACTTTTTGACAGATGGTCTCACATTCTTATACAGTACAATGTAGAATTCATAGCGGGTTCTATGATGATGACTGACCAGGTCCTGCTGCAGTTCCAACCATAACACTTCCACCTCCATGTTTCACAGTTGGTATAAGGTTCTTTTGCTGAAATGCTGTATTTGGTTTACGCCAAACATGCCCTCTGTTATGGTGTCCAATAAATTCAATTACAGACTCATCTGTCCAAAGCACAGATGAGTCCAGAAGTCTTGGCCTTTGTCTCTGTGTTCTTTCAGTCTTGCCCTCATGTTTTTCTCAGATAGTAAAGGTTTCCTCCTTGCACACCTCCCATGATAATTAAAGTTGTGCAGTCGCTTTCTAATTGTAGATTCATGCACTTTGACATCAGCTGTAGCAAGAGCTTGCTGTAGGTCCTATGATGATATTTTAGTGTTTTTGGAGACTTATTTAAGCATCTTGCAGTCTGCTCTTGTTGTGAATTTGCTTGTGAATATGGCCTGACTTGATTATGTTGGCAGTTGTCTTAAACGTTCTCTTGAGATCTTTTAATATCCCTTACCAGTCTCAAAAGCATCAACGATCTTCTTTCTGAAGAACTCTTTGGATCTCACCATAGTGATACCTCTCACCTCAACAATTAAGAGCAAACCAAACAAAATATCTGAGGTTTAAATCACGCAAGCCTTCTTCAAAATGCTCTGTAACGATGTTCTAACAATTTGCACATGATGTAATATACCTGTAGGAGATTTTATCTAGTAAAATACAAATAAAATAAGTACAAATAATTGTGGAGGTGTCCTTACTTATCCCCATAAGTTTAACTATTTATAAAAATAAAAAAAACACACAGGTTTCCTTGGGGTGTCCTAATATTTTCCCATGACTGTATATGGTAAATTTAGCAGACTGAGACTGCTAGAAATTGTTAGATGGCGGATTTTACACAGACACTAGGTACAGTAGGATAAGAAAGTATAATGTTATGGTGGGTAAACAAATATAAAACAAATGCAGAATGTTACGCATTTCATTACAATTTTCTGATCTCCGCTTTATGATTTTTTACACTTCAGAAGATCCAAATGTGAAGTAGAAAATTGTAACTGAACGCATTGAAATACTACATGCAAACATTTCAGGTAATCATAATTCAAATGGAATTGTAGGGAATTGTTACAGAGCAAGTGTGTGAAAGCAAAACTGATTATTTCCCCCCAATTTCCTTTGCTAACGCAGATGCACATTACAGACTATAATAGTGTTACATATCCACCTTCAAATACTCCTTTGGTTTATTTCTGACACACAAACACACATCACAGAGAATATTAAACAGCGCTGCTATTCTCTTAGACTCTGGCATAAGTTAAGATAAAGTGAGTTAATTAAAGCTCAGTCCAGTCTACATGCAGGTAAGGATTTATGTTGCTGATTCAAACCAGGACACCAAGTAGAGATGAACTTCCACTAAGTACGTCATAGCATCCCTGCACTGACGGTGGTTGTGTTTGCAAACATGCAATCAGTCAGCACTAATGGCTGCCGAACAGCACTCTAATCTTTAATCAACCGGCTAATTAGAAAACATCATGCAAATGGTTTGCCAATTACACTCTAATTTCTGTATGATTGGACAATAAGAGTAAAATGAATGGCAAAGGGCAAAGAAGCCACCATAATGTAGAGGGGTTGGAGGTCACTGAGCAGATTGGGAAAAACTGTTATTGGGCAGACTTGCAGCGGGGATAAGAGCGGCTGAATTCTGGGGGCAAAGCCAGCCGTTTCCGAGCTTCTCTCATTACACACTATGAGACTTTCTTAAAACACATCAGAACACTTGGCCGAATTGAGTTTTGGTGTGTAAATTACACATATTCGAAAAAGAAATCGATTTACCTAATACACTCCTTTGCTAAGTGGCATGGATATAAAATAATCTAAATAAAATTTAAAAACCCTGTGTTTGGGACATCAAAAAGTATAAACATTCACACATTGTCAAGATCAGTCTCACACCGATACTGTAGATTTCAGAGATGGGGGACTTGAGTCATATGACTTGACTCGAGTCAGACTTAAGTCGCAAATTTGAGACTTGCTTGACAATTATTAAAAAAAGACTCGACTTGACTTTGACTTGACATTCATGACTTGGGACTTGACTCGGACTTGAGTTAAATGATTCAAAGATGGGGGACTCGACTTGACTCGAGTCAGATTTGAGACTTGCTTGACATATATATATATATATATATATATATATATATATATATATATATATATATATATATATATATATATATATATATATATATAAAAAGACTCGAGTTTACTTTGACTTGACATTCATGACTTGAGGCTTACTTGTGACTTGCACACGTGTGACTTACTCCCACCTCCGGGAGATTCTATACCTAAGAACTGCTGCTGTAATCATAAGCATAATCTTGTGCTCTTTTCAGGTTTGCGATTCATACTATGCTCATACTGAACATCCTTTCAGTTGAATAATGTTTGCCTTTACTTTTGCTCCACCTGCGTCCAGTTATGATTTATAATACTATTATTCTGTAGCTTTCTTCTTCATGTACATGATTTCTCTGGCTTATACATTACGGATATAAAGCTATATTTATATTACTGTAAAGCTGCTTTGTTATAAAGTGTGTTAAGGTACCAAACATGGAAAAACTCCCTGAAATGATATGAAGAAGAAACCTTGAGTGGAACCAGATTCAGAAGGAAACCCATCCTCATTTGTGTGCCACTGAAGAGTAAAACATGTCCTTTCTACAACAGTGTGCAGTCGAGTGGAATTGTGCAACCAAGAGCTCCTGAGGAATTAATAGTACAGCGTAATTTCCATTCAGTCCATTCTGACTTAACACTAATTCATTCCTGACAAAGTCTTCAAATGTTCACTGATGAAGACCTGAACACAAAGCTGACTTGCGGTAATCTTTAGAATTATAGTGATGGACTTATAGTTCTGATTGTTTGACTGACAACCTTTCCATAATGATATCGTATTTAACATCATACAATCTTGCTTTTATTCTACTCTTCAGAATATACACATAATAGTTTTTTAATTTATTTCATTTTTGTCATGGATTAGGGTTTAAAAACTGTGATTTAGCCCTGCATTGATATGACTAAAGATCATTTTGTTTAGACACAGTATTTGACCTGTGAGAGTATCAGCACAGAGCAATTTAGCAAAACTCACCCCGCATCCTAGGCCACCTTTCAGTTCGCACTGCACCCTCCTGCGTTCATCCTCGACAAAGAGACCCGCCCCGCAGCCTGGAGCAGGGCAAAGAACTCCCCCCATCTGCAGCAAACACTCCTCCGCCGCATAGCGCTGGTACCGCTCATACTGAGAGAGAGAGAGAGAGAGAGAGAGAGAGAGAGAGAGAGAGAGAGAGAGAGAGAGAGACAGCTCAAAGATGGTGTATAGGGACACACAGCATAGCTCAGAGACAAAAGAGATGAGGAGATATATGGAGAGAATGAGCACTATAATGAACAACCCACACATTTGCCACAGCATGGTAATCTAAAGCCAACAAAAGACAATCTTTCTTAATGGAGCTCAGAATCTCTGCTTTGCTTTGCACACACAGCTAAAAATCACTAAAGAAAAACTCCCTTTTTTTCTCATGGTTGAGATTTGATGAAAAAGCCTGTGAGGCAGATGTGGCCATGGGTTTGAGAGATGGAGAGATAGTAACAGAAAGCAGTAGAGGGAGAGAGTGAGAAGGACTTACTGATTGGCATGAAAGAAAAGCAGAGGAGCCTATTAAGAAGCTGTCAGATAGAACAAGCTGTCAATATTGTCCTCCAAGAGACAGCAAGTGTGTGTGTGTGTGTGTGTGTGTGTGTGTGTGTGTGTGTGTGTGTGTGTGTGTGTGTGTGTGTGTGTGTGTGTGTGTGTGTGTGTGTGTGTGTGTGTGTTTAGAGCTTAGTTTTTGCAACCCACCTGCTCATCTCCCAGTATCCGGAAATGATGCAGTTCTTTAATGAGAGATTCTGAACATCCAGCTAGAGGAAGAGAAAAAAGAGTAAGAAGAACCACAAAATCTAAGAGACTGATGTTATACTGATACTAAAAGTAATACCAAGACCAGTAATACTTAAATACCACATTATATCACTAGACTAACCTCTCTCAGACACACACACACACACACACACACACACACACACACACACAAATACACACACACACACACACCACCATTCATTTTTAGCACCTGCAGAAAGAACTCTTAAGTGATTCTCCAAGCTGCGCTTAAAATTTGCGACCACTTTTCTACACCGACTGTATCTCTTAGGACTAATGTGACTAAGACTTGTGCAAAGTACTTTATATTCATTCTGATAACCGGTTTGATTATCATTACTGAAAGCTTTTTAGTGTATTTCTCTACACTGAAAAAAAATCATCTCAGCAAGTGAAAATATCTCAAATAGACTCAAATCTAACTAGCATTTGCTATTACAGGATTAAAAGCTAAATAGGAATATTTAGTCTTTCTAGTCATGTTTTATTTTCTAATCATTTTATGCTTGAAATAATCTTTTTTTCACAATCAGATCATTTTCTCATGATAAGTATTTATTTCTAGAAAGTATCAAAATGTGCTGCAGATAAAATAAGAAAAGGTGAAGTATGAAGAGAGTAAAACTGTCTAGAAATAGGCTTTAAATGTTTTATATATGATTAACTTTAATCGTAAAAAAATAAAAATTAATCCGGTTAAATTCAAGACATTTTCCTTAGTCAAGATTTTTTGCCAAGGGTTTGTACCAATTCTGTAAAGAACACCTCAGACCGAGGACCTTTGGCATGTTCAGCGGGAAGTAAGATAAAAAGGTAGAACGTAAAAGTGCAGTAATTCAGATCACTCTCTGCTACAATCTGCTGCTAACTGTCCTTGACAGCATCTTTACCTGGACTTTTCTCAACTAAAAACCGTATACAGGTCGGTGCTGTTCTGTATATTATTGTATTGTATTGTACGTCTAGCCCTGCTTTACACTGTCTGCACATATTTGCACACAAACTATACAGTGAGCTGCAAAAGTATTCACCCCCTTGGTGTTTGCCCTATTTTTTAATTGGGGGGTTTGTACCATTTGATTTACACATCATGCTTATGACTTTAAAGAAGTAAGTTTTTTTTTTTTCATAACAAGGGGTGATTGCTTTTGCAACCCAATGTAAATGGCTGAAATGATAGTAAAAGCCTCAGTACTTGACTTAATATTCTCAATGCAAATTAAAGTAAATAACTTGCAATAAATGTGGCAAGCTGGTGACTCAGTAAGATCAGCAGGTCTTCTTCTGTGATGCTCTTCCAGACTTGCACTGTGACTTATTGGTTATTTTGTGAGGTTTCTCCCTTCAGTCTTCTCTTCAGAAGGTGAAATACTGCTCAGTTGGTTTAAGGTCTGCCGATTGATTTGGCCGATCTAAAACCTTCCGATTTCTTCCCCTGATGAAGTCCTTTGTTGTGTTGGCAGGATGTTTTGGCTCTTTGTCTTGCTGTATGATGAAGTTCATCCCGATAAGATTGTATTTTTCTGTACATTTTTGTTAGACAGGATGCGACTATAGAATAGACTTCTGCATTAATTCTGCTTCTAACATCACAAGTTCCCTCAACAGTAAAGATTATTGAGCCTGTTCCAGAAGCAGCCATGCAAGTTCAAGCCATGTTCTGGATCACAAGCAGATTCTTTCTTTCTACGCTTCTGTAGCTCATCTCTGTATTTCTTTGTAAATTCCTTTCTGGCCTTCGAATTTTTACTCCAGTGAAGTGGTTTGTATTTTGTGGTACGGCCTCTACAGTATATTTCTGATGGCAAAGTCTTGTCTGAATGGTGAATGGTACACCGGTATTTTCTTCCTTTTCAATGTAATTATTGTATTATGTTTGCCCAATGCCCATGTAAAAGCTCTAATTGATCATCTCTCTTTTCTCAGCTTCAATATCCTTCGCTTTCCTCCTGTACACAGCTCTCTGGTCTAGTCTTCATGTTGATTTATCCTTTTAACGACAAATGCAGTCTATACAGGCAAAACTCAGGGTTCAGACCAAGAAGCGATGCTCAAAGCTATTAATTGTTAAAACAACCAATCCAACAAGACACGTGTTAATGGAAGTTACTGTATATGTTCCAATATTTTTTTAACTATTACATTACAAATGGGTTGATTCCCAACAAATAGTGCTATGTTCTAAGTTGTTTAACACAAGTATACAAACCAAGGATACAGCAGACATTTGTAGTTCCTGGCCTGGCAGTTCCATGACTATATTGCTATTGAAGGTCAATTTAATTATGGTTACTTATTACTGTGTGTTTTGTGAACAGTGATTATCATTGAGGAAAAAAACTACTCAGATCTGTGTATGAGCTCCATGACTCCAGGGCTGATATCACATAGCTTCTGCATTGAGAGCAGCTGCTGACCAGGCAGCCTTTCTACTGTGTGCCTTTGAGCAGGAAGATGCTGAGCTGAAGCACACAATTATAACTATTCTCTTGATGCTTAATCTGTGAAACTGAAACAGAACTGGATGTAAGTTTCTTTTTGTATGTTCATTCATCCTTAGAAAGAAATGATGATCGTTTTTTTTTTTTCCCTGTGGGTGTGAAATAACTCCTTTGCGTGTCTGCATGTGCGTGCATGAAGTGTATATGAAGTGTGTATGAAGTGTCACAGCCGTTTTTTTTTCTTTGTCTGTATCCTTACTTTATATAGATACATTTTTAAGCTCTAGTAAATGTCCAGATTGAATACATCCATACTATCATATTACTATCAGTATAAGAATGCGTACAATTTCATAGAGTGAAAAACATCTCGGCTGCTCGTGCCTATACAAATGTTTAATGTCATATTTATATATGTACATTATGGACCCTAGGTATGATTGGTTATTTGTTTGTATTTATATTGCCCATAAAACTTTAGACTGTAGTGCTGCACTTCTCAGTTACAGGTGGATGCTGTAAAATAAAGAATAAGGCACTTGTGTTCCTATAACCCTTCAGAGACAGAGACGTCTCCAGCTAGCGTTTAAAGCCACGGGTCATTTTGTCTGAATACTGATGTGCACAATTTTGGGTTTCACTCGTCACTACACGTGCATCCCATTGTGAGTACTGTAGTCAGAACACACACGTGCACACACACACACACACACACACACACAGACACACACACACACACACACACACACACCACAGCTGAGTTGAAAGTGAGTGTTAAAGCTCAGGGGACAGAGGGTGCTTCCTCCAGCCTCCTGATAATAGAGGTGAAACCTTCATCCCTCTCTGTGGTACATCAACACTTCCACACACTCTTAAATATCATAACTAAAACTACACAAGCACACCACCTGCTCAGGGGCAGAGTGGCTACATCTTCACATCCTATGTGCTAATTTATCTGGTGCGACCACCTGCCTTCAAATTCTTCCTGACAGCAGTGTCCACTCACTGTGTGTGTGCTTGCAGCTGCATGCGAGTTTATGGAGGATAGGAAAGGTGACACCAGCAGAACCCAGAATACACTTGAGGCCTGTAAGCTTTGGAATGCTAATGTTGCTAATCTTCCTCTAGGGTTGCTCACGCAAACACGACTCACTTTTCTTATGCAAATAGCGGCAGCGTGCACTAATCAGGGTTGGACGCGCCTGGGGACTTAGCCACTGCCAGCAAATATTACACAAGATGAGGGGAGAAAAGACTCACATTTGTCTAAAAGTAATTAAAGAAGTAGTCCACAGAGATGGCATGATGTTGCCATGGCAATGAAAGGCTAGCAGAATCACCCAAAAAAAAGTTGGGGAGGAAAAACGAATTAAGAGAAGGAGAGAGACCTACACAGAGGTGGAAAGAGAGAGAAGAACAGATAGTAAGAGATAGACATGAAGACACAAAGAAACAATGCAAAACAAAGATAAAAAAAAAGAAAGAAAAAAGTAGAAAGGTACATGTTTGCTGAAAGAAAGAGAGATGCAGATAGCAAGAGATCAGAGACTGAAAGAGACAACGTGAGACATAAAAAATCCACAGAAAAATTGGAAAACAAAACTAAAGAAGGGAGAAGAGAAACTGGGGGAAAAAAAACAAGAGAAACCCGAGAGAAAATTTGAGTGACAGATAAAAAGAGACGACTGTGCAGAAACATAGCAGTCAAAACGAGACAGACAGGGTAGAGTGAGATATAAGCAGAGATTGAAGAGTTGACAGAGAAAATGACAGCAAGTCAGAAACAGATAAAAAAAAAGGTGAACTGCGAGACAGACAGACAGACAGACAGACAGACAGACAGACAGACAGACAGACAAGAGAGATGGGAAGAGAGAACATGAAGCTACCTGCCAAGTGCAGCTGGCTTAACTAAACACTACACGAGGAACGATCACTAAAAGCAATCAGCTCAATGAATTAACTCACTCGATTTCATTCTCTAATGAAAGTTGTTAAAGCACACTGCAGCCACAAGAATATCGATCCCCCACTACTGCCCCTGCATGCTTATGGGACACACAATGAGGCCTAATAAGCCCTCAGACCATGAGACTACTCCACTGACAGCCCAGAGGTTACCGCAGGACCTTAACAAAGTGATTAACAGCCATTAGGAGTAACAGGGAGGCGAGCGAGAGAAAACATTCACAGGAGAGAAATGATGTATGTCATAGGGCTTAAAAAGTCCACACAAATTGCTTTGTTGGTCCTCAAAAAACATGACTGACATCTCTACTCATAACATTTAAAAAAAAAAGGCCATCTGGAGGTGTGAACTACATAATGGTGATTTGCATAATCTAAATGGAAGGTCCAGAAATTCAACACAAGTACCCGCATAAGTGGACACTCAGCATGAAGAACTTTCCTCTATGTATATTTTTTGAACATGACTCACAAAGTCTGAATCTAAAACTTCAAAACAGCGCAGTGCAGGTAATTTGGTAATTTCTCACTATAGTTTGATGACACATTTCTAGGATTTTAGGAGTAGGGATGTATGCTGTGGTCAGAATCTGAGTGTGATCGGTCCTGGTGTCCCTGCAGCGTCGGCCTGCGCATCACCAACATTCATGGGGAACACTACACAACTCATCTCTCATTAAAAAAATATATAAATAAAATAAATAATAATAACAATAATAATAATAATAATAATAATAATAATAATAATAATAATAATAATAATAATGTGCAGCAGTGTCACATCTTCAGATGTCCAGGCCAAGGTGGCTTTCTGCTGCTCTAATAATTTCATCATCAGCTAAAACAAGCGCAGGTTATTTTACTTTCTACCTTCTGCATGACCGAGTACGAGTAATGTTCAGATTCAAATGGAATCGCAAGCACAGTTCCAGAGCTCACACCACCTTCTACAGGTAGTCTCAGGTTCACTGGTGCACTTCCCGCTTCACGTGACACTTTTCACATTAACACTTTTTCATGTGAAGCCATGCTCTGTTTGAGACTGAACTGTTAGTGTGAAAGCCTTCATAGAAAATATATCCTCATATTAAAAAGTATGTCTTTAGTCTATCTCCATATGCAATGGCAAATAAAGATCTATCTATCTATCTATCTATCTATCTATCTATCTATCTATCTATCTATCTATCTATCTATCTATCTATCTATTTATCGAGATTCTGGACAATTTGATCTCTGTAGGCTTTGTTTTAATTCAATTTAATTTAACAATTCACATTATCTTAAAGCAGCATTATAGAAGCAAAGAAACAGAATAAAAAAAATGCTTAAAATGAAGTTACTATTTAGATCTAATATTTATCCCTAATGAGCAAGCCGGAAGTGACGGTGGCAAGAAAAAATTCCCCGAGATGAAATGAGGAAGAAACCATGAGAGGAACCAGACTCAGAAGGGAACCCATCCTCATTCGGGTGACACTGGACAGGAAATAATGTAAATGTAAATAATGCCCTTTTGATAAGGGTGGACACGGAGTCAGTGAAAGGAAAAGAAATCGCATGCTGTGGATGTAGGAAAAATCTGAGAGACAGAAAACAAGATGCAATGGTCATGATGGAGCACACAGGGAAAGAGCAGCCAGGAGTTAACTCGATCCAAGCTAATGAGTCAGCACCATGCAAAGAAATCTCAGTAGACACCCTTTACAGAGTCTCATAATTAACATCTAAATAAATCAAAAAGAAAGCTCAGGTTACTAAAAAAAGCTTGTGAACATGAGCATGTGTGTGTGATGCACTGTGATGGACTGGTATCCCATCCAGTATGAACTCCTGAAATACCCTCGGGATCCACCGCAGCCCTCTCTAGAGCAGTTACATGAAATTAATGACTGACAAGTAAAATATCTGAAATAAAGTAAAAAAGAAAGAAAAATACTTAGATTACAAAACGATTCATGTCCAATTTGTGATGTTTTTTTTTTTTTACTGTAAGCAACACAGTATAAGACAGAAGAGTACAGTTATGTGATTTACTACAATATTAATATTCTCTCATCACATCACACTGCCCTGCTTTTACAGGACCAAGGAAGAAGTCAAAAATAAATAAATAAAAAGAAGAAGATGAAAAAGACAGCAGAGTTGATTCATCCGTAGTAACATGCCAAGAGGATCTGCCATCTGCCACGGCAAGCTAAGACAAAATGTCCGCCAAGTTGCGCTAGTAAACAGCAGTACTCCTATGACAAAGTGCTCCTGCCTCACTGATCACGATCTGTTCAACAGCCTCCTCCAGTTCCACCATCACAATGCTTTGCTGTGGGTCTTTAGGAAAAGTTACCTGTTATGGATTAACTTGCACTTCAAAGCTGTAGTAGTGTGTGACACACAGACACACACACACACACACACACACACACACACACACACACACACACACGCAGATAGATAGACACATACATGCATGAAATGACAAACTGAGATTAAATAACAAACACATAAAGGCAGGAAGGCAGACAGACAGACAGATAAACAGACAGACAGACACACACACACTATAAATACTGCGGACAGAACAAATTGACACAAAAAGAAACGAAATAAATATACACAGACAAGTAGACAGACAGACAGACACACACACACATGCGCACACAGACACGGACACACACACATACACAGAGAGTGAGAAACTGAACATAATGAAGTGCGTGGCTTGATTGTGCTCATTTAGCTGCTTCTTTCACTAAATTACCAGGCACAGCTTTGCTGGCAGGGAGGACGTGGGATGTATAGTGCCTCCTGCTGGCTGGCCCAGCTGTTTGAGTAATGTTTATGAAATGGGTTCGGAAATGAAAGCAGCAGGTCTACCACGCATCAAAATCTAATTCAACCCGGGAGGGGGCCTGTGCTGCAACTCCCCTACAGGAGTTTCTGGTCATATAGCATTTTATGAAATCTCATATCCCAAGTGAAATAGCACTTCATGAAGTATCCAGTGCAATGGAGGAAATAAATGTAGACTTGCTGCAAACTACTGCTTTGAAGTTATATCCTGCTTTTAAAATACCGTAATCAGTTTATTAGCCAAAGCCGGGAAGCTGTGAGCCAGTTTGCTTGGCAGCGAGTCTGAGGTCATGGTGAAAAGTATATTCACTCCTGACTCTTCATTCTACTGTCAGATATCCCACATATCGGTGTAGTTAGGACTGCTGTGGTATCTTGTTGGGGAGATGTGCAGAGGAGGCAGACAAGATAGCTTCTCGTTTGGGAACATGAATTGTAGCTTTGAGCAGCTGTGCACTGTGCAGAATCCTTTCACATTTCCCCCCCCAAAAACTGAATAGTTGAAGATTGAAAAAAAAAAAAAAACAATGCTGGATCCTTCCAATCTTCAACTCACCTCAGACTCGCGTTCTTTGCTGGGATGGAACTTGACATTATCTTCACTGCTTGCATGTGCACTCTGAGATGCTTTTCAACTCACCAAGGTTGTAAAGAGTGTTTATGTGATTTACTGACCCTGACTTCCTGTCAGGTCAAACTATTCTGACCACACTCTTTAACAAGGCATTTTCAATCTCACTGGATTTCTTTATTTTTTCCACCATTCTGTGTAAACACACAGCTCTGTGTGTGTGAAATCCCAGAAAATCAACAGATTCTGAAATGCTCATACCAGCCTGTCTGGCACTAATTCGGTGACCATTCTTCAGTCACAATGGAGAGCACATTTTTTCCACACTGAAGGCTGAAGTGAAAATTAACTGAAGTTCATGACCGGCTGAATGGAGGTGTTCCTGTTAATGTGGTCATTGAATGTACACGCCATTTGACAATTTCCATAAACAAAATATACACACACACACACACACACACACACACACACACACACACACACACACACACACACACACACACACACACACACACACACCATAGTTAGTAGTGCCAGTGAGTAGCTTATTGTGGGCTTTGCACTAGACCCACACTGGCACTGCCAAACTGTCAGAGGTTCATAATCCAGTCTCTATTATCATCTGCCGATCGCCTCATAACTTTTGATAGTCCTGACACAGAGGCCAAAATTGTTAATGTACTGTAGTAGGGTTCGAACCTGCCATAACAGCTCTGACAAGGCTTTGTCGGCCCCCCCATACCCGTCTCTCCCACCTTTTTGGAATTTTAAAGAGATTCGGTTATGCCCCGCTCTGTTCCCATCACATTATCCTTCTAAATCAAGGCCTGATTGTGCTGTGTTGTTTTTTTTCTGCCAAGACAATGTGCCTGAATTAGCATTTGAAAGCCCAATCAAAAAGTACTTAAAGAATGTGCAATTATGTAGACAATCAATACCCTCAGCCTCCCTTGGCAGCACCCATGACATTTCCAATAAAGTGTATGAATAAAAAATGAAAGGCTTGCCATCCTTCTTTCCCTTGTTCTCTCATCAAACTGTTTCCCAGGGCTGTTTAATAATTCCCCAAAAATCAAGCTATAACAGAGAGATGCTGGAGTGCGAGGCCTTCCAGGCCTTCCAAAAACAAGCCTTCCAACCTCCTTGAAATGATGTTCGACTACTTTGTACATGAATGTGATTTTACTTTTAACCTGGGAAATATAAGGTATAAAATCTGTTGGGGTTTTTTTTTTTTGTGATAGAATGTAAAATTATCCTTCAAACAGCTTTATCAAAAGACATGCTAACATCCTGAAGGCTTAACAGCTGTGATAAGCACGGCAGGTGTTTACCTGTTGATAAAAGTCTAGCCTAGTTCGATGTGTATCTGCTTTCGAAAGGGTAACTGACCTTAACTGCTGTTCATTTGTGATACCGACGAGGAGGACCACGGTTAAACATATGGCAGCATCACCTCAGGCTGCTGACGCCGGATCAAACTCTCTTATTATATTAATGATAATAGAGTGTAAAATATGCATATTTTTAATGACGGGAAACTGATATAGGTAGAGGCTTCTGTTTGGCAGAGAGAGAGAGAGAGAGAGAGAGAGAGAGAGAGAGAGAGAGAGAGAGAGAGAGAGAGAGAGAGAGAGAGAGAGATTGAGATTTGGGCTAGTTAATAATCCCCAATACAGCGAGGGCTTATTTAAAGAGCCCCAGATGTGTGAAAGCCTGATTAAAATCTCAGGTGCAGCAAAAAAGAAACCTTCACCGCTTACAGACGGAGAGAATGTCTAGATAAAAAAAATATAAAAATGAAATGAAAATCTGCTATCAAATCAAGTCACGAGTTCCATAGGCAAGCATTTTTTAGGTTTATTTAAATTTAAAGAGAGAGACAAGGCAATAAAACTATGGAGTGACACTCAAACAAGCTCCTGTGGGTTTATTTACAATGTGACTTCTTCTTCCTGCCTCCTAAAGCAGCTTTTTTCACCTCTCTATCTCCAGTCATGATAAAGGCAGTGGTCAGGGTAGACAAGGTCAGGTTTTTGACAAATCACCTCCATTAATCTCTCTCCCCTCTGCTTCCTAACTCATACACACCACCACCATGTGCCAGCCAGCTTCTTTTCTGCAACACTAATGGTCATGCCCATCAGTACAAGCTCCTGCTCCTGGTGTTTATCTCACACACACACACACACACACACACACACACACACACACACACACACACACACACACACACACACACACACACACAGACACACAGACACAGACACACAGACACACACACACACACACACACACACACACACACACACACACTAATCAGGCATACACACATTCACAGCACTACTAACAGGAGAAAGTCACACAATGCTGTCAACACTGACTTTGAAGCAGGCAGAGAGGTAAGGAAGTGGCAGGTTTTATACAAGCTCAGGTTTTATAGAATCAAATCCTCCAGAAGCTCAGAGACAGAGGAGAGAGAGAAACTCCAGGGATTAGAGCACAGAGCAGTCAAACCGCAGCCAGGAATATGCATGCACACATTTATACACACAGTCACGTTCCCACTGAGAAAACGCACACTTGAGCTCAGAAGACAAACGAAGCACCAAAAAAAACAGAAGCAGTACAATGACCACGATCAAAAAGACGTGTTCACAAAAACGGAGGAGGGAAAGCAGCAAAATTTGTGACCTCAATACATGAACAAATCATGCATGCAACACACACACACACACACACACACACACACACACACACACACACACACACACACACACACACACACACACACACACACACAGCAAGTAGAAATACAAAAATAATGGTCCAAGATCAAAGGATTAACCAACCAAGGAACATTCTCAACCCCCTGAGTGTTTAAAATGAATCATCCTTTTAGAAACATTATAAACAGGCATAAATTTGGAGGGAAAACAAATTGAAAAACACTACTGAAGAGCTTATTTTGACTATAAACTGTTTACTCTGAAAATAAGATGATGAAGGACATTTAATAATAATGAATGGATCTGTTTATACACTCACTGAGACCTTAATGTTGTACTAATGGACAAGGCTGACCTTTGCCCTCAAATATTAGTGTCAATGATTCCTAAGAAGAACTCACTGTTACGTTCACGAAAGCGGTTTGAGACGACTTTTAATTTGTGACATGGTGTATTATCATGCTAATTGTCCACAACGAAAAGATTTGCAATGAAAACATTCCCCACACCATTACATCACCTCCACCAGCCTGGACTGTTGACACATGGATTCACACTGCTGGTACAAAAATCTGGCAAAAATTAAGATACATCAGGCCAGGCTATGTTTCTAGTCTTCTAGTCTTCACCTGTTCCCAGAAGTGAACCCTAATGTGGTCTTCTCTTGTTGTAATCCATCTGCCTCAAGGTTTGATGTCTTGTGCATCCGCTCAACAATCCCCCCTTGCAATATCCAGCAGTCCTGTGTCACATACTGTATAGAGACCTTCAAGTTTCTGGGAACTACAATTTCCTAAGACCTGACATGGGAGTCCAACATAAACCCAGTTGTGGAAGTCTGGTCTGTGACAGGAGCTGTTGATACACTTCTACACTGCAGTCATCGAATCTGTCCTGTTCACATTCATCACATCCCCGACACGACCTTTTTCAAATCCTCCCAGCTGGCAGACTCTAAACCAAAACTAGACAGATCCAGAAGTTTCTTTCTGCAGGCAATCACCCTCATAAACAGCTGACCTTGACCATATGCAACTTGCCGTTTAAAAGCACCAACAAGCTCTTTACAAATTTGTTACACTCCACTTCACATCTACAAACACTGTATTGTAAGAACAGTCTCTCATCACTTCATCCCTATATGTTCCACACACTATTGCAGCTTGTCGTTATTTACAGTATGTCAGCACTTTTGAGGGTCACCAACAGCAGGTATCAAGTTCCTTGTGTGTGCAAAACATATTTGGCCAATAAACCGGATTTATTTGAGAATCGTACAGTGTGTTTAACTGAAACCTTTCTGTCAGTTCAAAACAGCCTGGCCATTTTCTATTCAAATCAAGTCAAGTCAAGACAAGAAGCTTTTATCGTCATTTCAACCATATTTCAACCACAACATTTCTTCTGGACCAGGGTGTTACATAAAACAAAGACATCTGTGCAACCGTGCAACACAAAAGACAATTCACAAAAGATAACACACAAAAGCAGCACCAATCAGTGTACATACTGTATGTTCAATCAATAATGTGTGTGCAGAAATACTGGAATAAACACATTAGTGTTATTGCAGCAGTTACATGAGGTATTGTACAAAACAGCAATCGACTGAAATGTGAAAGACAGCATGTGCAAAGAGTAAAAACAGCGTGCAAACCCGCATGTAAACAGTTTGTTATGGGTGGTGCTGCGATCCAAGATGGCGCAGTTCCCAAACCAGACAGTGACTGGGGGGGCTTTTCTCAGCCTTCGTAAGAAGTAGAGACGTGCAAGTGCTGGGCTTTCTTGGTGATAGAGGTGGTGTTGAGTGACCAGGTGAAATTCTCCGCTAGATGAACACCAAGAAATTTACTGAACTCTCTGAACAAAACAAAACGGTGTTGCCATCGGTAAGACTGCTGTGCACTGGATGTATTTTCTTTATTGCACCATTCTGAATAACCTCTAGAGATTTTCTCAATCATGCAATTATCTAATTAGCCAATTGTGTGCCAGCAGTGCAATGCATAAAATCATGCAGATACAGGCCAACAGTTTCATGTAATGGTCACATCAAACATCTGACAGAGGAAAAAAATGTGATCTCAGTGATATGATTGTGGCATTGTTGGTGGTTTGAGCATTTATACTGTAGAACTGCCGATCTCCTGGGATTGTCATGCACAAATGTCTCTGTTTACTCAAAATAGCAAAATAAAGGAAAAAACCTCCCATGAACAACAGTTCTGAGGACGATGCCTTGTTGCTGAGAGGGGTCAATGGAGTATGGCCAGGCTGGACACATTCTACAATTGTGTTGAGTAGAAAAGCATCTCAGAATGCACACCACACAAACCTTGAGGTGAATGGGCTACATCAGCAGAAGACCATGTCGAAAGATGAGCCTGCACAAGACACAAGCTAAACAAAGTTGGACAGTTAAAGGCTGGAAAAAGCAAAGCCTGGTCTGATGACACACTAAAGCAAACAGATTGCAGGGTCAGAATTAGGTGGCAACAGCATGAATCTATTGACACAACCTGCCTTGTTTCAACAGTCCAGGCTGGTGGAGGTGGTGTCATGCTGTGGGGCCATGGTTACTGGGCATAACTTGGGCTCATTAATACCGATCATCCATCACTATGCCATTTTGCCAGTTTGAGTACTGTTTCTCTCCAATGTCCCTTTACTAAGTATTAGTATAGTGTTCCTATTTAAGTGTTTAATGAATGTATAAAGAGTAAATTGAAATGTAAACAAATGAAGAGTGTGCTAGGCAAAACCAGCAGTCTGCTCCAGTATCATCTTCCCTTCCTTCCTCAGCATGTTGTACATTTGCTGTTATACATGCCTTACAGACAGTAGAAGCAAGTAAATTATTTCTTCAGCATTGTCACCCCCACTCAAAAATCTATTGCTGCATGTGGTTTCCATCACAGTCAATGATCCATACTCTTAACCAGCTCACAGCATGACAGGTTAAGTGTGGGTCAAATCTGAAAGATGCCATATTTGACTCCCACTTTCCTCCCAAATGGACTGTTACTCCTTGAAACCTGTCAAGCATGAATAGAGCTTATAAGATGGGTATGAGTCATGTTGGCATCACTAGTGTCCTAGTATGATAGAAGGATAGAGGCAGGGAGGACAACACTGTAAGACAAATCATGGATCATCCAGTTAGAAGATATTTAGAGCTTAGAAGCTTGTGCACAACAATAGTCACTATTCAAGCTGAGTACAACAGAGGCTTGCCCCAGTTATGTGCAATCCTTTCCTTAAGAGTAAAAGTGGTATCAACCCACCACTGTCTGACAGCCTGATATAAGGACAATATGTCCAAAAGTATGTGGACATGTGACCATCACACCCATGTGCAATCCTTCCCCTAACTGTTGCCACAACATGTGACCTACATACTTATCTAGTATGTCTTGAGCCCAAACCTTAGAACAATAACAATGCCCCTAAACACAAGCGAGTTTAGCAAGAACAAGTATGGAAGAAAAAAGCTCTGATCTCAATCCCACTGAACGTGAATTGGAACTCTACCCCAGGTCTTCCAATCCAACATCAGTGGTCAACCTCACCAGTACTCTCTTAACTGAGAATGGTCAAATCCCCATTCCCAGCTATTCCAGCAACGTTCCAAAATTTAAGCCTTCTCAGAATAGTGGAGATTATTATAACAGCAAAGGGTGTCAAAAAATATTATGGGATGTTCAGCAAGCACACACGGGTGAGGCGTCCACATACTGTACCTTTGGAATTGTAGTCAAAATTATTGGCACTATTAAATAAAATTTGACACTATTTACTTATCAATTATTAAGTAGTAATGGAAAAGATTTTTCCATTCAGCACAGCGATGTAAAAAAGGAGACAGCATCTCAATTTGAAACATTTCAAATTTTGGCAATGTTTCTGGGTAAAATAATGAACTACACTTTCTTCAACTGAGCTGTAAGCATAGCAGTAAATGGTGGTCAGCTCATACTGCAGTTTAGATGTTGAGCACACTTTCTTTACAGGAGAGCACATCGAATAAACAAAAACACTTTCATCGTTAATAATATTAATAATCGCAAATTCTGAATTAAATCTGTATGAAATCAAGCACAAACATTAGTGTCGTAACCTCATACTTTTGTGTGCACATGTAACTGTTGGAACACAATATAAAAAAAAAATTAAAAAATAAATCCCTGAAGTGATAATTACAACTAAGACTAATCACGCAGCAATATTCATTCTTTTGCACTGAGATTTTTGAGATTAACATCAAAAGATCAACCAGAATTTCAGCTTTCATTTCTTTAGAAATATATCTAGAGGTGTTAAAGCTTTGAACACAGTGTCTTTGGAGGCAAACCACTCATGTTAGGGTGAACAAATAGAATGTACAAATAGAACAAAAAAAGACACTGGGGAATGATGGGGACGTATTCTATTCCCTCAGTGATTAAGTGAGTTTCCTCATCATCCATTACCTGTTAGAAAATATGCATTCTGCTCTCGTGTCATTACCAAATCATATCTGGTCTCAATTGTCAATTGGCCCACTGAGAAAAATCTCCATTACCCAACAAGTCGGTTTAATATAGACAATATAATAGCACACAGAGGAGAAGACAGACAGAGGAGCAGACAGAGGTATGAAAGGTGAGGGGAAAAAAGGGTAGGGAGGGGGGACTGGACCCAAACATACTACAAAATCTATCAGAATTATAACTCAATTTCCACTTTAATAAGTAGCTGAAAGAGATAACAAAAAAGTGGCTTTTTCATAAAGAGAAAGGCTAGCCAATCAATACTCATATAAAAGCACGGTTAGTGTCTTCTCAGCAGACGGAGGTATATGCCATCTTTCACTGGGCTGTGTCCCGTTTGCCTGGGGCGAGCCGCCCAGTGCTGATAAAGGGCAACGTGAGGCCTCCAAATCTCATTTTTATTGTCCTTCTCCAGCATGAAGGGCAACTGGCCAGACAGAGAGCCAAGCGGCCACTGCGATCAGTATATGAGAATAATGAGAAAAGGAAATGTTTTGTGTGAATGGCATTTTCTGAATAGACACTGCAGACAGATTCAGACAGCTAATAAAGTAGGACACCTACACAGAGGACACATTAAGAAAAGTATCAAATGTCGACTATGAAACTTAAAAATGTAATTTCAGCATGGTAATTAATAGCAAAGTGCTAGTAATAGTACTTTAAATAAGTAATAGTAAAATGCATGTTGATGTATTATAGTGAGGGGAAATTAGTGTTCAGACAAAACAAAAAAGACAAAACAAAAAAGTTCCGGTGATATTTTTTTTTTTGCTATTCCTCAACTGTCCTGTTTGGGTCTGTGCCCATGACAGATTACATGCCAAATACTTGCCATAATTGATTGGCCGATATGAAATGTGTGAAATTGTAAGAAGTTGAATATCTTTAGCCTAGGTGGATGTAAATGTTTGACTTCAACAAGCTCAACAAACTCAGCTGTTAAGCTCTCAGCTGAAAAAAATCTGCTCTTTTTAGACCTTATGCCACATGTACTGTCCAACTCTTGAGATTATCTGATGTCTGATCATGCTCTGACCTCGTCCTGCCTCATCATTTTGAGTATTAGAACGTGCTTTTAATGTTCGGCGTGATTCTATCTGAACATTGATCCGGACTCTCCATCTGGATCCGATCTGTTACAGCGTGCAGTTTTCGAACCAGTTTTGCTTTTAAAATCAGTGGAACTCTGAATTAACATTAAAACCGAGCGTGTTAGATACCATACAAAGCAATAGACGTTGGATTCAGAATAAGATTTAACTAATCAAAGCTCATTTCTACTTCATTAAATATCCAAAATAAATCTAACAGATTAATTTTATTGCTCACAGTAACCGTGCGTGTCCTCAGCAGCCCTCACTAATCTCTCATAGTTTGCCTATTTATCTCTATCCATTTAGCATGCAAAAATGGGAGCTAAAACAAATGATTTACTTGTACCAATTATTTAATTAACAAATATATCTTAAATTAATAAGGAGATAATGATCTCTTTTATCATACTGTAAGTCATAATCTCTCACGCTGTCCTTTTAACATTCTTACGCTTTAAATAGCTGCCCCTTTAACTTCAAGGTGCAATATTATTATCATGGATACCGAAGGAATGAGGAATACATTTTTTCTAAAGCACTGTATAAAGTAAGATAAACTATTCGACAGTGAAAAGGATTATTTACAAATGGAGAACATTCAAAACTGTTACTAGCATTGACAGGGTCAGGCACTAAAATCCTTAAAGAAACAGAATCCATTTTGTTGAATATATTCATTTCTAAAGTACAATAAATAAAACAAAGCATGTTTCATGGACGTTTCACCGTGAATGTGGACTGGCAGTACAGTTTTTGGCCATTATGTTCAATCCCATGTATGAACTACAAATCACCAAACACCATACAGTAACCCTAGCCCTGGGAACCTTATCACCTTAGCAGATCACTCTAGAGACAAATGTTGAGGCAAATATTAAAACAGCAGAGCCATCTGATTGGAAGTAAACCATACCACATGATAAATATAGCAGGAAAAAGTACTTTGGCATTGGAAGCCCAAGCTGATCACCTCCATCCGGATGCTGCGATTTGACCTTAGACCAGAAAATGAAATCTATAGAAAAGTGTGGAACTAATTGAGGTGGAAACCTGATTCTTTCTTTATTTCTCACTATTGCTGAAAAAGGTGGTGCTATAAACCTCTGAACTGGGTCAGTACTTTTTCTTCTTGTCAGATACTTTAGATGACAAGTATAAATGAACCTAATTTAAACATTTATAATAAAAAAAAATCAGTTCATCTCTTGTTTGTAGGGGCATAAATGCAGGGTTCCCAAATAACCTTTTCCTACTTGAGATGAAACTGATTTTGACTCAGCAGGACTACTTGTTTTCCTCAATCCATTACTCAGAGCAATTCTTTCCCGTGTGTCGGTAGGAACTGAGCGATGTTTTGATTTTCTATGCTTCAGGATTGAAAAAAAATTGATTCACAAACACAGGTTTGAACATGACCAGCTTCAGCCCAGCTTATATTTATCTCTGGATATTTCTCCACTGAGATCATTTACCAGTACTATAAGGTTACCTTCAGAAAGTAATAAGGTACTGTAAGAAAAAGGTAAGGTTACATTCCTAATAATATAGCTTAATCTGTTACAATCAAAGCTTTCCAAATGTCAAAGGTTATCCTTCATGTGTTAGTTTTCCCTTTTCACAAAGAGACTTGAATCACTTGTTAACAATTGCAAATACTGTTTAAAACAGGTCAAGCAGCATTTTGAACTTTGCTTATAGATGAAGGTTTAGTATGTTGTGGGGAAATGCCAAATCTTTACAAAGGTCTACTGAGAGTCAGAAAAATATGGGAACAAATCTGACCATTTTAGCACCGGCTCCATGATGTGTATAACTCCAACTTTTGCCCCTTTTCCACCGAGGCAGTTTGAGTGCTGGTTCGGAGCCAGAGCCTTATTTAAAATCAGTTCTTTGGTTCTTAAGTAGGACCAAAACGTTGCTGGTCTAGACTTAAGAACCGCTTGGGGTGGGGTTATTGTTAGTGCCTTTGATAATGTACCTTAAATATACAGTACCGATGTTTAATACACTTTTACTTTACCACAATATGATCAATTATCAGCACACATGATAGTAGGTAGCTACATGCTAAGGCTAACATTATTTCTGTGTTAATGATAAAATAATGTCATTTCCGTTATTCTCGAGTGCAACCTCCGTTTATACAAATTACATGGAGCTGAACGTACACGTTGGATTCGCCACGTTTGGATGACAATGTAGGTTCACAAAGCCATGAGCATTAACAGTAAAGCAACATCCGCCATCGTTGATGTTGTATTTGCCGCTGCTGCGCTAACATTGCTGGGAAACATGAGACATATAGTGAGGTAAGACTGGGCTCTGTGATGGCTCTCTAACCCATGGAAAGGCAAACCGGTTCTTAGAAGGCTCGCCGGTGGAACCAATTTCGAACCAGAACCAGCACTAGCTCTGATCCAGCACCCGGTTCTGTCTGGTTGACACCAGATGTTCTTGACAAAGGATCCATTGAAACATCCTCAGTTCATCAGCTTCACAAAAACCTACAAGGCTGTTAAAAGATTTGTTATAGCTTCATTAAATTTATTTTCTCGACCACAGTAATCAGTGTCTGTTTTATATCAATGCCAAATGACCTTCCTTTCAAGGGTATAGTATCCAGTAGATCTTCGTGTTTCCTTTACTGTCTTGAAAGCCACAAGACTCATCCAGCACAATGCTGAAACACTGGCTGAAGATTTCTTGAGATTGAAATTGAAAACAGTGTCTCAGTTGTATTGTTTATATCTTATACTCTATGCTCAACTGATACCATTTATTTCTAATTAAAATGATTCAAAATGGTTCATAATTAAAATGTATTATATGCTTTTTTCAAATTTGCTTATATACAGGTAGGAAAGGAAAAATATAAAATATAATATACGGGACACACAAAGATTAGTAGCTGAAACAAAACAACAGTCAATTGTAAATTTGCTATACAACATCTGGTGTACTAGGTGCAAACAAGTCCAAGCTCTAGTCTATGTGTATTTCTTAGTTCAGGACCAGATTGCAGATTGATCTGTGGGAAGAAGCTCTACTGTGAGTTGGCCTTCAAGGAGTAGAACCTCTATACTGACCTGAGCAAAGAAAAAAGCCCATTGTTCGGATGGCTGAGTTCCTTCAATTATCTTTGTGGCCTTGGTCCAGCACGGCTTGCTATAGACAGAATATAGGTCAGGGATCTCAGTGTGGATGTGTATCATCTGAGCCCACCATTCACGCTAAGCTCCCTGTAAATATAGTCTCTGGAGAGCTCACCTAACCTGCTTGGTGCTGATCCCAAACCAAACTGTGATGCATCCTGTCAGGATGAGCTCAATGGTGTGGGTGTAAAAAGGTGCAGCGCCTTAGAAGACTTTAAAGTTCCTTAAGTGTCTAAAGTGTAAAAATGCTGATGGGCCATTTTTTAAACATTTTTTTTCCATAAATAGATCAATAACATCACTAAGTTTTTTCCCCTTACATCGTATGGCTTTTTACTCTCCTCTGGTGGTCCAGTGGCAGGATGCGTCAAGATGATCTGCTGTGACGACCATGAACAAAAAGCAGCCGAAAAAACAAGAACGTTGTATAGCTTTTTGGTTCAAATAAATGACCCATGGCACATTATACAAATGCCCTGAATGATCTGAATCTGTTCATCTGACTGACAGTTCAATGTGTTTAACATTGTTTGATTTCATGGTCCATGTTAATGAATAGAGATAAAGTGCTGGAGAATTTCTGAATTTTTAAAATATGATTACATCTGATGAAGGGTTTTAAATGAATAATATAATTTCTCCTACAGTATTTTGATAAAAGATGCTCCATGTTTTCCTTCATATTTGCATTTAGCGTTACTCGTCTTGCACCCTGCCATGTTTTCACTGGTTAATGACAGAAAATTACATAGCAACAAATCTTTCATTTTCATTCAGTTATCAATTTATTCACAAAATATAGCACAGATTTAAACTCCCATGACTCAAAATGTGTAACTTATGCTGAGGGTATGCAAAAAAAAATGTAATGAATAAAAACTGTGAAACAAAACTAAATATATTATGAATAAGTTTTATCATGAAGTAGTTTGTTGAAGTGATCAACAGCACTTGCTTTACTTGTCTCCTGGAGAACTGAACAGATACACAGGTTGTGTTCCACACCTAAAAT
Organism: Tachysurus fulvidraco; assembly: GCF_022655615.1. Lineage (NCBI taxonomy): Eukaryota > Metazoa > Chordata > Actinopteri > Siluriformes > Bagridae > Tachysurus > Tachysurus fulvidraco. The sequence continues at coordinate 9,747,248 of NC_062521.1, read as the reverse complement.
ATATATACATAAATCATGAAGGGAACAGCAAGTGTAGTGGTTATAATTAGAATATGCCTAGGATAATGAAAGTGTACAGAAGTGCACCCATGAAGATATCAATAACTCTGAACCTTCCAACAGAATGTTTCCTCTTATCCTCCAATTCAAAAGTTTCTCCTTACTGATTCCCCTGACAGAATAAATGCACCTCTGTCACATAGACGGCGTTTCTGCTCTCTGACAGCAGAACTAAATATGTCTTTCTTTCTTCTTGTCCAAATTTCAAACCTTCTAATGAACTTCTAATGATCTTTTTGATTAAGGTGTGTGTGTGTGTGTGTGTGTGTGTGTGTGTGAGAGAGTGTTTGTGTGTGTGTGTGTGTGTCCTAGGTAATGCTCTTCCAGCACTTTGACAGCCACAGTGATGAGGATTAATGGAGCAGCATACGCCAATGTGCTGATGAGTTACTGATGCCACTGGCAAGACAGAACAACACAGTGCTGTAAAATAAGTTAAAAAAAAAAGACCCCACTATCTAAATACCCCACCATCTCTCCAGTCAGGCACTGAGTGGCAAATTTTCAGCATACCAAGTACCACTCCTTTGTAACGGCGTTTCTTCCACAGTGCATTAATGTCAGAATCCCAGCATGCCATGCTCGTTTTCAAACCACTCTCTAGATTAATACCTGTTCAAAACTGCACCACTTATATCAACTACACTGATGTCAGTAGGCTCATAATAGCCTGCTCTCAGTGTGAATGTGGTCTTATTTTTCTAGAGCTGAACATATGCAATTACTGGTGAAAAATACATTGCAATATATTCAAGGCCAAACATGACCAGGACCAGCACCAAGAATTTCTGAGCTTAAATTTCATAGTGATATCGAAATTCTTCAGCAACTGGATTCATACACAATGAAGGGAAGCTGACAATAAGAATTTTCCAATCATGAGAGTGATACCAATGTATACCAGAACACCTAGTCTTCACTATGTCCTACAGAAGTCATTAAGAGTCCGGTGTAGTAGAATCAGATAGCATCAGATAGCAACGTACCATATTTACCTGATGTAATTGTAAACCTTATGTGATTTTGGCTGGAGTAACATACAGCAATTACATGTATGGGATCTAGGAGTGTCTTCATCTCTAGATTTTGACACCTAACGCACTCTGGATTGAAAGAAAAAGGAAGCATGTACTGTATCTCCCCAGCAGTCACTACATCTAGAACTTCAGCCTGAAAAGTCAGCATAACAACAGCATAGGCATTTTATTCTAATGTCTATTACCAGTAACATTGTCTATATAAGGTGCCATGGTAAGATAAGTGGTTTCATAAAAAGTCCCAGCAAAACATTATATGCTAATATAGTAAATAGTGTTACTAATCACGACAGCACATGCACTCAGTGACTCAGTGTGGGAACAAACACTTCTATCATTTCAGACCCAAAGAACAGACTCCTAAAACAACATGGCAGGATAGTGAGATACAGTACAATCATGGGGCAGAGATCATGTACAGACATTTGTAATGAACATGGATTGGACACATCCAAATGGCAAAAATCGCTCATGGTGACTGATGCAATGCTTAGCAACATCCATTAAATTCCTGAGACTGAAACAAGGGCTACAGTGTATATGGAGGGTTGAAACCAAGCTTGCTCTCAGGTGATACAAGCATTTGGGGTTATATTTCATAGGCTGGAGGAGTGGAATCAAAACAAAGATGATATCAATACCAGTCTAGGAAAGATCGAGTCTATCCTTTACATGTGACCTTTGTCATATGTAATATATGTCTGATCATGATCTTACCTAATTCATATTTCCTACCACAAACATTCCACAACTAAATTTAATACCATTTCTTACAGCCTTGGCTACACAACACCATGGTTACTTACCTTAAGTTAGTTTAATCTGGCATACATTTAAAAAAAAAAGCTGGAAGAGAACAACATGGAAATGTCCCTGTTGAACAGAAGTGAAGACTTCTTTCCGTAGAGCTTCCAGTATACGTCCACTGAAGAAGCTTAGCATACATGATCTAGTTTGAGCCATCTATTCAATCCTCTACGGTCTGTTTAAACACTGTCTCTATCTTGCTGTGTTTGTGTGTAGGAAGTGCCACTAAACCCTGTACCTCAGTGGCCAGAATGAGAAGACAGCAGCTGCTCTTAGGTGAGCCTCAATGCCATCTTTCTATCCATTCATCATTTACAAAGGTGGACTGAGGGCCACTATAAGTGCCTTTTTGTATTATTTAGGGCTTAGCTCTGCACTCTGCAACCCTGCACATTTTATCACATTATCCATAAAACAAAAAGAACAAGAGGCTTTGAGCTTCTGCAGTTCAAAGGAAACACACCCATAGGGTCTGTGTGTGTGTGTGTGTGTGTGTGTGTGTGTGTGTGTGTGTGTGTGTGTGTGTGTGTACCATTTTGTCATTTCTATATAGCACCACAATGGATAGAGTAGGCTTCCTGCTCTAATTCAAATTGTGTATAAAAAAAAATCAACCATTTAGGAATGAATTAACCATCTAGAAATTACAAGCGTACTGTATATTACCCAGTTCACCCATTGGACATCACCAAGTGCTAAGCTTCAACACTTTGCATTTACTCCAGCTGCCTTCATTTGTGTCACATCCAGGGTAGGAGGGCGACAGACCCGTACGCAGGATAGCTTCAAATGAAAGGGGTTTAATAAGTAATAAAGACAACACAGTAAAAGACTATAACTAAAACAATACAAATGATGACAATTAACAATGACTAACATTAACTAATGATTCCGCACTGCCCTCGGCAACGTGACCACTTAAATATGAAAGACAATGATGACAATTGGGAACAGGTGTGGAAACAGGGAGGAGTGAACGAAGGCGGGGCAGACACGTGACGACAACAACAACAACGACAATAGCACATGGCCAAAAGTCTGGGCTGATCCCTGACAATTTGCTGCTTGTTTGTGGGACTTTCGTCCTTCAGATTTATCTTTAGTGAAGTAAAAATAATGCTAGATTAATTAAGATTAGGCGACTAATTTTTTTTGCTTTAAGAAGCTCTTGGGTAGTGTTTTGAGTCATCATCGTTCAGCACTATTAAGTGCTGTCCTATCAGTTTTGCAGCATATGACATAATCTGAGCTGATGTTTTCTAGCAATGTCTTATGTGGGATTTCTTTTATTGGGTGCTTCATTGGGTTGCATCTTAAGGTGAATGTTCAGTATTTACATTCAAGAAGGCTTCTCTTGATTGTAGACCGTGGCCATGAGAGTCCTACCTCCTCGAGAGTGTTCTTGACTTATCTAGATGTTGTGAATGTGTTTTTCTTCAGCAAGGAAAGAATCGATAATTATCCACTTTATTTGTCTTCAATATTCTTCCGCTGTTGCCGAGTTCGCAGGTGCATTCCTTCTTTTTAAGAACATACCGTATAGCTGATCTGGCCACTATTAAAGTTCCTAAAGTTTAATGCTGGCCTCCTTTACTTGCAATGAATTAGCATAAAATTGAAAAAAATAGAAAAAAAAAGATTTTCTAGAACAAAGACATGGTCAGCGAGACCAGGACTAAGCATGCTATTGTATGATGGGTGGAAACGGTTACAATTCTGTTAAAAATCAAAAGGAAATGAGTGTCCTGTCCTCCTCCTCACCAAATTTGTGGCCTGTTTTATTTTGGACGTCTTGCCAAGCGTTAAATTAAGTAGCTTAGGTTTGTTGAATTTCATAGAATTTCATGAATACAAGGAGAAACACAGGATGTCTCCTTCATCTCTTATCAAACTGTGACTCATTTCATGAAGTTAATGCAACGTGGTGGCTCTATTCTTATTAATCCACCTTCTACGTAGGATGACAAAAAGCTGAGTAGTAGGAAGCCTTTGGCACCATTCAGCCTAGAAAAATGATCTTGAAACATTTCCAGCATTTTTTTCCCAGAGACCCACTTTCAGTAGAGCATCTGAACACAAAAGCAAAAAAAAAGGCTTAAGCACATTAGCCACACATGATGGGTTTGCCAGCCTTCTGCAATCTATTACACCTTCCAAAAAAGTGCACACCTTTTCCACCAAATCAGACCAGTTCACTAAGTTACAGCAAAATAACTATTCCAGTCCAGAGAAACCAGTTCCCTGTCAGATATTTGTCCATTGCACAGTACAAGCAACTATAAGCCCAGTGTGTGTTCTCAAAAAGTTGGGTAATCACAGGAGATGATTTCCTGTGCCAAAACTCTGGCCCTTCTTTACAAAATGTTACGACATGGGCGAGACCCAGTATCGCTTGCTCGGTTTAATTTGTTTTTGTGGTGACTGCTTCAGAAGACTGCGAGGCCAAAATGCTAAACAGAACTCCCTCTAACTATACACAATTCAACTCAACTATCCTATTACAATTGAAAATCAAATAAAAATACACGTCCTAAACATAAATGGCGCAGAATTCCTACAAACCAACAGACAGGGTGCTATTTACAAAAGTGGATATTGGCGTGTAATATTCACAGAGACAGTATATACAAACAGAACAATCAAACACAAAGGGCTAGGCTAAAACAAGGGCTATCACAGGCAGATGATCATACATGGAAGAAAGCGACATGTACGTCACAGTCCGCAGCAGTTCAAACACATCAAAGGCAGACACACCAGTATGGTAGGCCGACAAGGTATAAGTGCCCACTGGAAAGACCCATTCAGCCATCAGAACAGGGGGAAAGATGGAGCATGGTGTATTAAACCCTGAGAACGGAAAAGTTATCCGATTATCGAGGGGGGGCCTGGGACCAAAAAAAAAGTAGCCATGGCAAATTCAGACTCAGATACCTGAATCCAAGGATAATAAATTGAGCTTAAAGATTAACACAGACTTAAAGGTGCAGTGAAATAACAGTAGACATAGCATTTTGTGTATTAAAAAAAAAACTTTGTGTAAACTTTAATATGCAACCAAACCGATCACAATAATATAAATACAAAAATGTCTTTATTTTAACAATTAGTAACTGTTAAAACCTGAAATGTGCGCTATCTTTTACAGGCATAAACACTTATGCAATTGAAATATAGATACTGTACTCTGTGAGATTTCTTTCAGGCTTTGTAAATCCCACTAAATGAATTGTATTTTGCATGTTTAGGTTGTAACTCATCATCTTTCTAGTCTTTGGCCTAAAAAGATAAAACTTTCAATAAGGATTTGAATTCAGAGATAAGCAGTAATCAGTGACTTTCCAAGATGTTTTTTTTTTTTGCTTAGTCCTTTTGCAGATGCATTAACATAGCGCAGACATAAAAATCCCTTCTAGGGCTATTAATCAATGCAAGATAGTGTTCCTTACAGGAATACTTATAACCAGTGCACCCACACACAGGAGTTTACTGAGGACTATTAATGGACTGTCATGAAATATAGACGAAAGATGCAAGTACTCGCTGAAATATTAAATAAGGCCTCAGACAGTATTTCCAAGATAATCTCTCTAAATCGACTAGATGTGCCCATGAGAGCATTAATCAGCTTCAGATAGATAAGTGTTTATAAGCAGTGGCTAAACTGACTGCAGAAGTACAGCTATTCATTTGAGGCTCAGAAGTGATATTTTAGCAAGACTGGCTAGCTGGAATCTGGGATTCTGAAGAGACAGCAGAAAGTTGGTAGCGTTTAAGGATATTTTTCTGTACAGATAAAACATCAAGGTTGATTTCAAAAGCTGAGGCTGCAAATCCACCTTATCTAGCCCTCCATTGGCCAACGGACTGGTTCGGTCGACTAAACATGCAACTCCACATATATCAGCTGCACGATAATTGCAGCATAAAATGTATGAACCATTGTGTACACATCACTGTTTCAGAGACTTCAGAATAGTTTTAGATAAATATTAGTCTTGCAAGCATTTCTCTAATGTTGCCATCATGTTAGATAATCATCATGAGTAGCCCTATCCCAAAATGTTGCCCTGAACCCTGCTTTTAGCGACAAAAACATCATCAAAATACCGTATGTACAAATCCTTGAAGATAAAAGTGTCAGCATATACATCCATATAGTGAACAGTTTCACTAACAACACAATATGTTCATTAATAAGGAAAGTCATAAGTCCTAAACCCCGGCTGGAGGAATGTTTATAGCCTAGAGTTAGATGAGAAACTATCTGTGCTAGAGAAAGAAAAAAAACAAAACAAAAACTAGGCTACAGTCAGTTTTATACAATATATAAAAAGTGAATACAAAATACAAAAGTTTTCCTTCTGAAAACAGAGAACCAGAGAACTGGATCTCTGTGGGTGTAGTGTATTATGAATAAAGACGTTAATTCCTATCCAGGAAGATTAAGGATCAGCAACAGTACTGCTGTGGCGACACTGTAAAACCAAAAGCTGGCGTAAACAGAGAAAATTTTAAATCAGACAGAAAAGATTTATTTATAATCAGAAGATTAGGAGATGATTCACAGCACATACTGGGTTGGGATGATGGATAAAACTAAAAGAGAGAAGGAAGAAGAAGAAGAAGAAGAAGAAGAAGAAGAAGAAGAAGAAGAAGAAGAAGAAGAAAGAGAACAAGTGACAGAAACAGAAAGGTAAAAAAGGAATACACCGTACCTTTGTTCAACACTAAAGTGGAACCCTTACAGGGATGTAGTATTCACCTAGGAATCCGATTGCAGTTTACTTTGAAAATTCATTTAAGGCAAGAGTTTCTCTACTAACAACCTCCCTGATCCAATTCACAAAAAACAGTCAGCAGTACAAAAATGTTTTAGATACAACGGTGGTCCTCAAGATCCTGTTATATATCTTAAATTAATTCCAAACTATAATACATTTAATAATCCTTACAGTAATGTCTGTGCTATTTTTTTTACAATACTGTCATGGTTATTTCCAGTTACACAAAACCAGGCTTCCTGAATGTAAAGAAAAACCTTAAAAACATTTTCCCACATTGTGGTTTACTGTTTTCTTCACAGTCATGTAGCCTGGTCTGTTTAGCCATACACTGCAGGTCTTGTCACGCCTTTTCAGGCTTGTTGTACCATGCACAGTAAGCAAAAAAAAGGCATGACAAGACCTGCAGTGTACGGCTAAACATATTGTGACACATAGCAAACACCTCGGCACGCAAGCTACACAAAAACGCTCTTCACCTTGTGATTTCCATGGTTCTAAAGAAACAGCGGCTCTTCAGCACCATGGATAGCGTTGCTGAGTGTAGCTGCAAGGCGGGGCAGCCTAACTTGCGCCAAAAACAGGTGAGCCAATCAGGCTCCTGGGTTGACATGCAGCTCCAGCATCAGCACTCCAGCACTGAAGGAACTTCCCTGCACCGATTCACCACTCTCCAGCTACACTGCCTGCACTTGCACCTTGCTTAGCATCTAAATACAAGAGCACTTAATTTCCCCACCACTTCCGGACTCTGTGCCTTTGTCCCGGTGTCCCACCTCGCAGCATGAGTCACTACAATATGTGGACTCCTTACCATCATAACATACTACCATAAATAAACTTGGTAGACATCTCATTCCCAAATAATGGTAATGGGGTTATTGTCATGATAATGCCAAACAGAAAAAAAAACATATTGTTGACATAATGACAATATTTTTTTTAGCATTAGCATGAAATAAGAAAGGAAAATAAGAGACCAAGCCAAACCCCGAAAACAGCCCTCCTCCTCCACAAACTTTACAATTGGAGCTAAGATATAAGATATACCTTCATTCGTTCCACAGTGGGGAAATTTCTAACTATACATACTGCTTAATAAAGTTTGCTTGGTATATGCTAAATTCAGATTTGACTGCCAGCTGGTGAAGCATGATTCATCAGTCCAGTCCATAGGACATGTTTCTAATGCTCTAGGAGTCCAGTGTACCATGGAAACCCTGTTCATGAAGACCCTGTTGCACAGAGACATTTTGGTGTATAGGATGTACAGCATTGTAGTTGAGTTTCTAGACATTTCCATTTCACAGTAATAGCACTTACAGTTGACCAGGATTGCTCTAGCAGAGCAGAAATGCCATGAACTAACTTCTTATAGACAATGGTGGCATCTTATGACAGTTCCATGTTTAAAAGTCACCAGGCTCTTCAGTATGACTCATGTTTGTTTATGGAGATATAGAGACAGTATGTCAAATCTCCAATGGATTCCTCTTCACTGCATGCACTATATAAGACTATCAAAGCTTCTCTTGTCTATAAAATCATAGAGGATTTGATAGAGAAGAGAAAGCCATTTAAGAGTCCCCTTGCCATAGCTCAGTAGCTAACTCCACTGACATTTATCTGATCTAGCCTTTAGAGATTATTTCCATTTTTAGTTCACAAATATTAACTTCAGCCAGCATAAAATATGAAGCAAAAGACTTTAGTAATGTGATGCTGCCTTTAACAATCGACATTATCTCAAAGCTCAAAAAGTTTAATAATTTTAGATTCATTTCTAATGGGCATGCCGGAGTCAACGGTGGCAAAACAATATGAGGAAGAAACCTTAAGAGGAACCAGACTTAAAATGAAATCTATCCTCATCTGGGTGACACCAGAGAGTATGATTAGAAACAATTTCCCTTCTACATCTGTATACAATCAAGTGGAATTGTGCAACCAGGAGCTTTGGTTTAGTAGTCCTTTAAATAGATGATGTATTATAAAACAGAGTTTAGGAAATCCCCTGCTCCAGATACACATACTATATCCATGTATCTAGAATTAACCGTATCTCCTCTGTGTAATCTACATGTATGCTCCATTAAAAAACAGACTTGGAGACAAAGAAGCAGTAACATTAGATCGGAATCTTTTCACAAAACATTACAAAGACATCCGGGCATATCTGAGCAAGGAACTAAGAGACTAACTTTTTTAACATTACCCTTCAAATAATACAGTCCACCAACTACTGTTTCACACATCACTGTTTTAGAGTCTTCAGCAAAGGTTTATATAAATATTAGTCATGCAAGTATTTCTCTGACGTTGCCATCATGTTAGATAAGAGTAGCCTTATCCCAAAATGTTGTCCTGAACCCTGCTTTGGGGTCTTCTTTCTAGTCTGCACTTTAGCGACACAAAAGCATCAAAATGCCACATGTCCAAGGGGAGGACATAAGTGTCAGCTTACACATCTATATAGTAAACAGTTCCAACAACAACACAATATGTTCATTAATAAGAACAGTTATAAGTCTGGAGGAATGTTTATAGCCTGGAGTTAGATGACAACAAGTATTACATTTTTAATCCAGACTAATCCCCCACTTTGCAGAAACACCTATGAATATGCGTTACATATGACTTAATGTGCACTTATTCTATGCACTGTGTACTGTAGTCTACCATCTATTAGGGTAGAACATTTTGGTGGGTTTTTACTAACTGGAAGTCAAAGCTGTTTCCCAGTGGATGCCAAATAAAGTCAAACCCATGTAATGAAATGTTGCTAAAAATAATCACACAATCTGGGCTAATTGAAAAGACATTTGTACATAACATACAGTATGTCATGTCCACCGGAGTCTCATCGATCATCTCGTCATCCTCAACTTTAGACCGTCACATGTATTCAGGTTACTGGAATGTTAATGCAAACTTAGTCTCAGTCTTAGACACTGGGCCAAGAGTGTATGAGTGTGTCCATATGGTGCACAAAACTGGAATCACTTCAGGGCTTCATCTAATTATTTGGATTCTACAGGATTTCTGCTGTTGTGTTCTTTGACCGTTTGCCCGAAAAACAAAGCCTTTGTGACACTCTATTTCCTTCATGGAAGATGGAAGCTGTCATGTTTACAACTGGGACAATTAGCGTTTATGAAGATCAGTTAAAGGGTGGATTTTCCAAATATAGCCCTTCTTAATTTACATGACTGTCTTAAACGAACAGTCTATGGTTGCACGTCAGTCTGGTTTTTTTTTTTGGGCACACTGACTTTACATTTTCATGCCTCTAAACATGACACCGAAGAAAAACAACTGCAATTGGTTGACTTTCATGCCAGTCAGACTCCCTCTTGGGTGGTCTTTGTGCAATACAAGCTGCTAAGGAGTCCAGATTTTCTGCTTTCAGTCTGCTAGCAGATTTTATTTACTGCCCAAGAGCCTGACTGACATGTAAATCAGCCAATAACAGTTTGCTACACTAGAAATTACATCTAGCTTTTCTACAACAGTATTTTATACATGCAACAGAATAAAAAACTTAACCCGCGAATCTAAACTGAAGTTGACACGAGCTTTTAAAGTTTAATTGTCACCAAAGTTATCAGCCAACACCAAGCAAGCCAAAATAGTTTATTTTAAAGTGAAACCATGCAGTAAATTCTTATAATTTGGAGTGGACACATGCCTCTGTATCCTCCCAATTCGATGCCTATGATCAGACAGCATCAGGCCGGGTGTAAATGTTAACCAGAGATTCTCTGGCTTTGAAGCCAGCTTGTAATAAAACGGTGTGTTAAAGCTCGATTCAAAAGGAAGGTTACGGCTGGGTTTTTTTTTTTTCTTCATTCCTGCTCTGCTGTATTTCCTGAGAGAATGGCTTCTTAAGCTGCTGTCCATGTGTTTATCAGCGTCCGCCAATCTGTATTTCATATTCACCAGACGTTGCTGACAACCTCCGCTCCCCTCCTTTCATCCGTGCCTTTGGACAGGCACTTTGGTTTGAACTCTTAAAAGTTGTTTAAAAGTGGAAATGGCATTTGAGGCTAAAGCTTGACCTTTTTCTAGCAATCTGTAATCCACAGCCACAAAAACAGTGATAGATGGTCTTAATGGTTAGCGTCACTGACAGGTCTGCAACATGTCTATACACACACAGGAGAGAACAGGCACTACACTAACACGCTTGTATTCTCTGTAGACATACAAATGCGACTGAAATCCATATGCAAGTGCATCACTACTCCTCGTCTGTCTAAAGAGAAAAACAGCTAGATTTGTGAAAAATACTGCTAAGAAATAAATGCTGCTAAGAGTAAGCAAGGCGACAGCACTGAGAGAGAAGAGATACAAACACTAACTTTTACCTACATAACAATTAACTGCAATCAATGAAGATGGATGCAATCATGGTTATTAGGATATAACAAAAAAAAATAAATGGACAAACAAACAAACAAACAAACAAATAAAAAAATAAAAAGTGTGATGCACTGCCCCCGAAATCAATTAAAATTTTGAAATAGTTCTTTTATTGCTTTTTTGCTCTTGACCATAATGGATAAGCGATGATATTTTCCTTTCTTTAATTTTGTTTCCTAATATTTTCCATGTTACACGCAGTTTTGCATGCATCAGGTTGTTTTGATTATGTACATTTAAGGTTACGGTGTTTTTGTGTGTTTTTCTGTGTGCTTTATGCTAATACATATGACCTAGGCAATGTTAGCATTGGATGCTATTAGTTTTTTCTCACTGAAGTTAGGAAGAAATGTGCACGTGAGAAAACGTTACGATTGTGCCGATTCTCCCCACATTGTCTAAAAACCAGCCGTAGATCTTTTTCCTTTTTTTTAATAAGCAAACACTTATAAAAAATTGTGGATAATATTCAATTATCAAGTTAAGTCAAAACAAAAAGAAAGGAAATGACCGGACTACAGTAAAAAGGAGAAATATATGTAGAGAGGAGAAACAAAGAAAAAAGTAATTAAATCAGTTGTAGTGTTGACATGCCAAACACTCCTGCTAATTCACCACTAAGGCGAATTCATTTTAAAGCAAGAAACACTTTTGTTCCAGTGAAAGGATTTCTTATACGTTGTAGTGTTAAAGAAAATGACGAAGCCAATATTATTGATGGTCAGACGTTCCTATACTTTTGGTCATATAGTGTATGTGACTATTGTAAAACTGTTTATAGTGCATACGTCAAATATTAAATAGTTTCATTTGAAATTGAAACGATTTTACATTACGGAAAAAGATGCTTCAAAACAGGGTTGTTGTGATCTCTTTCAACATGTACTAAAATTATACTTTTAGAAAAAAAAATAAATAAATACAAATTCCTCCTTTTTTATGAATGAACGTTTTCGTGTGTAGGTCTACCATAGAGACTGCTTTTAGACAGGTCAGTGAGATTTGTGTGTGTGTGTGTGTGTGTGTGTGTGTGTGTGTGTGTGTGTGTGTGTGTGTGTGTGTGTGTGTGTGTGTGAGGCAGAGAGGTGAGAGAGATAGAGAACGCTTTAGCTGATGAGAGGTCAGCATTTCTCTCTGGAGCCCCATTAAAGCATGGCAGTAAAGGATGTGCAAGCAGAGAAACATAAAGAGGCTACACTTGTAGTGTCTATGTGTGGGGGGTAAGAATAAAAGTCAGACAGACAGACAGAGAATCAGAGAAACAATGCAATGCTATAATAATGTCTCCTCTTCAGTTTGACTGCAGCCACTATGTTACTACAATCAATCACTGGTACACACACACACACACACACACACACACACACACACACACACACACACACACACACACACACACACACACACACAAATGAGCAGAAATGCTGTTCATGCCTACCAGCACAGGGGAGTGAGTATCCCAGCACAGGATCATGGATGAACTGTCGCTCGTTCAGTCGAGTAACACAGTACATGTGGAAACAATCCAAACAGATCACATGACGCTCGGCACACTGAGACACCAGAACAGGACTCCTGCAGGACAGAAGACAGCAGATTTTATACTTTAGTGTTCATTGTATGCATGCACATGCTCATTACATATCCTTATAGACTGGAAGAAAGAGAAAAGTAATAAATATATCTGACTACTCATTGTCTGATATAAAGTTAAATGAAAAAAATTACTCATTTAAATAACCAAGTAAGCACTGGAAACGTACTTCAAGTATTAAAATAAGAGTCAAAAAAAGAGTCATTTGATGTGTCCAAGAGTCATTTGGTGTATCAAACAGCATTGGCTACATTAAGAATTATAATAAAAAAACATTTGGTATAGCCAGTAAAAGTACAGGTTTCTGTTCTTGTGAAATCTGACTTCTCCTTTCTTTATATCACTAGGCTGTTGCTGAGAAAACTCATTCTTGTACAGAATGAGAAATATCACCTCTCTGAGCAAGAGAGTCGCTTGTGGTGCAAACTTGTAGAAATTCTTTCTGCTGTCATATGAGAAATGTTGTACTTTTCTCGATTTTCACAAAGATTAGGTTAGTGGATGTCTTAGGTTCCATACATGTGCACTTTCAGCCAAAAACCTACAGCACTCTTGTTTTTATTAGACTTCACTCTGCCATAAGACGTTTGACAAGACAATCACATCACAGTAGCAGCCAAACCAAAACTCTGTAACCTGAGAAGTATTAGAGATGTGCTACTTTTTTTCCCTTTACAAATTGTCTTTTGCTGTGCTTTCAATCAGGCGACATGGAGTGCATCGATGTCGTGTCCCATCCAGGATATACAGGATATATTCCCACCTCACGCCCAGTGTTCCTGAAATTGGGTTTCTATCATGACCTTAACGAAATATAAGGAAAGGAAAGGAAAGGAAAGGGGATGGATGGATGGATGGATGGATGGATGGATGGATGGATGGATGGATGGATGGATGGATGGATGGATGGATGGATGGATGGATGGATGGACGGATGGATGGATGAATGGATGGATTTCTCTCCGTTTCTGTGGGGCAGTTGTAGTTGGTGTGGTTAAAGCTGTCATTTTTTGAACGAAAGGTCAGAGTTTAAGCCCCAGCACAGACAAGTTGCCTCCAGTCGGCTCCTTCGCAAGGCCCTTAATCAGGACTGCTGTACTATGGCATGTCTGACCCTGCGCTGTGACCCCAACCTCCAAGCTGGGATATGCAAAGAAAAGGATTTCACTGTGCTGTAACAAAAATGAAGGCTTCTTCTTTTTCCAATCCCAGCACAGGAAGTAGAATTTGCTGTAAGAGAGAATCTTGCTGTCCTCCGATTTTATCAAAAGATTGCTGTTCCTCGTGTGCCAGCACTAAACCACCGATTCACACTAGAATGTAAAATAAGCCATCAGCCTTTTTTTTTTTCATTTCATGTCAAGCCAAAAGAAAATCAATTTGCTTGTCAATTTCAAGTAGTATTATCCTCAGTCTAGTTTTGTAGTGGTAGGATTTTACTCTTCCAAAGTGCCATGAGGCAGGACTCAATTTCTATGGACTGGCTCTGGATGTTGTGTCCCCTGAGGCTTCCTAAATAACTGATGACTGTCTGGGGAAACAGTTTTGTTTTAAGACAGCATGGGGCTCAAGACAGCAGACAGGAGGATTATTCCGTTTAGAGCCCAGCCTCACAAATACAGGTGTATGTATGTGAGTCAGAGGGAAAGAGTGTGTGGACCCACAGTAATGCCATGTTCGCTTCCTGATTTGTTTTGATTAAATTCAATTTTTTGCCAATCAAATCCCGAGTGTTCGAACACACCACTTATCTTCTAAAAGAGTCCGTCAGGCCGTTGACTTCCACAAGTCCGGCAATCATTTTCTCTGCAAATCTCAATGTTAAGCACAAACCCTCAATAATACAAACACTTGATATTAAAGTCAGCCTTTAAGTGTCAACCTCAGAAAGCCCTCTTCTGGTGGGGCTTTAAGAACATGCCTGTGTCCTTGCCTCTATCCTTGAGAGAGGAGGAGGATCAGGCACAAAGCAAAGGACGAAGGCCAAACAAAGGCCCACTCGGGAAGCTAATTGCTGTGCCACTTCAATCAGGTCTTGATTTGAATGGGGAGTGTCCCTGATTGGACTGCATTGTGCCAGATCTCGCCTTCGGTTCGTCATCCAGAAAGCAGAAGGTGGCAACGGTTGTGCTGAACTAATGGCTAACTGCTGACCTTCAGCAAGAACACACACTTCACCGAGCTTGGTGATTGCAGCTAGGCAGGGTGGGAGGAGAGTTTTACGCAGTAAGGTGGTTTTACACCTCAGACTTTCTGTTTGTCAATCAGCTGTCTGCCTAATACAAATGAAGCCACAGCTACAAGACCTGTGTTACAATATTTAAGAAGCTCCATCGGTTCAACTGTTTCTGCAGCTGACTAAGTCTATGTCTGTGCTGTGGCGTAGTCTCTGTATGGCCTCCTATTTGTGTGTGTGTGTGTGTGTGTGTGTGTGTGTGTGTGTGTGTGTGTGTGTGTGTGTGTGTGTGTGTGTGTGTGTGTGTGTGTGTGTGTGTGTAAAATGCTATAATAAACCACCCTGCATAATTTTTCACTCTTTTTTTGCACTCTGTAGTGTTACAACTATAACTCATTTTTACAATTTCATTTACAAGTCTAATATTTGAAGGATTTTACTTAAACAAAGGTTAAATATGGAGTGTATGTGCATATGACAGTAAAAGAAACAGTCGGTAGAGCCAACATTAGCCACAATTACAGCTGAATGTCATCTGTCTCAGTCACCTCTATATTTTTGTCTGTTCTTCTTGGCAAACTCACTCAAGCACTGTCGGGTAATAACTGGTTTTAAACCTTACACAAGTGTAAGTTTTGCTCAAGTTTGACACTTACGTAAGGTCATTGTTCGGTAAAAATTGCTAGACTCAAGTATTTTGCTGACTGGAACTGATTTCCTTCTGTACATTTGGAAGACAAGTAAAATAAAAGTGACATCACAAATGTTTTTGAAACGAAGTTTTTCGCAAAATTACTGTGGATTTTCTGCAGATTTGGACCACACGTCATCTTCTAGTCACATGCATCAAACATGAGCAAAGCTATCAAAGAATTTGTCTTCACTGGCAAGAGTTTAAAAGAAGAACCGATTCAAGTCGTATTTCTGCAAGAATGCAGAAGCGAAACCAAGCATTTCTGCATCAACGATCACAAAAAATGCTGCACACTCCTGAAGCGACTGGCAAAAATATTTTATGATTATTTCTAGATTTTGTCAGTAATCTTCTAGGATGTCCTGTATTTGGCATCTTGCATCCGTCAATCTTAACCAGTCTCCTGCTGAGAAAAAACATCTCTATACCATGATGCTACCCCTTAACCACACGTCTCTAGGTGGACAGTGTTCTCAGGGTGATTGTTATGCTTCCACCAAACATAGCCAGGAAGGTCAACTTTGGTCATTTCCCACATGTTTACAGAGTTTCTAACACATCAAAATATATATATGGCTTTTTTGAATAACTTTCTTCTCAGAAATCTTTCATAAAGCCCAGCATTACAGAGTGTCTATGTCTCGAGCTGATGATCTCTTCTCTGACTAATATCATCCTACTTACCCAGTCACAGCTCTGTGTTGGATGGTTTTGTGGCCTTGTGGCTTTTTTTTTAACAACAGATGTATCAGCACTCTACAGGAGGTGCAAACATTGGGATGTTTTATCTATAACAAAAACCCAGATGAATACTTTTGCAGAAAGTGAGATTAGTCCTGCCTGAACTGCCCCTCTCCTCCTCAAACATACTGTTCATCTGTCAGTTTTAAACGAGAGACAAATGAGTAGTCTTGGTGCGACGCTTTGAGGACGTATTTCTCCCTCGCTTAAAATTGCTTCTCGATGTTCTACCTAGATAGTTCAAGATTTACTCACACAATGTCAGTGCAGGCGATGCAGGGGACATGGAGCACGTTGCTCATGATCAAGTCTAGTGCCACCGAGGTGTCATCATCACAAGTGGGATGTGCAGCACACTTCAGATAAAACTCCTACACACACAAAAGATACGTGTTTCAGGATAGAGTGTGTTAGATGTTTGTGTATATGGAAATAGCTAAAAGTCAGAATTGTGTGTGTGTGTGTGTGTGTGTGTGTGTGTGTGTGTGTGTGTGTGAGTGAGTGAGAGAGAGAGCATGAGAGTATAGCATGAGAGTATATAGTTATAGAGTATAAATGCATAGATATTTTTTCCTGCAGCACAATAAAAAAATTTTTGGAGAAAAACTAGTCCCAACTACAGAAATGACCGTTGAAAGACATCAGCAAATCCCAGTGACATCACAAATGAGTGTTTCTCCCATTAATGAGCAATTACACTGTCACCAAAAAGCTCTGTGGAGTCAACATTCTATATGATCGTGAAACAAAGCGTTCCCTCCAGGAATCTGTGGTTTTGAGATCGTAGAATTTAATTCAGCGTATCGTCATCGAAATATTCAGAAAAGAATATTTATTCTGTTATTCACATGAGTACAGCTCTCACATAAAGTAATTACATATGTGTCTTCGCGAGTAGTAGTTTAGAAGAAGAATCCTGTGCTTGCAATTTCACCAATTCAAGAAAAGAAAAAAGAAAAAGAAAAAAAAAAAAGCACAAAATACTTGAAAAAATAAATAAATAAATGGAAATCAAAAAGCATTTTCAGACAAAATATGGACAATACATGGACAAAATCACAAAATAAGAAACACTGCAAACTCCTGGATTGACTGACAAAAGAAAAAAAAATCAAATAATAAGACCAAAAAAACATTTGTAGTCAGAGTGGTGCTGCTAGACCAGGCTCCGAATTTATTTAAAAAAAAAAAGAAAAAAAGAAAAATCTTTTGACTGGCCGGTGGATAACAGAAAACCCCGAAAAATCCCTGCTGGTGACACCGATTGTGAGCTTTAGATTGTAACAGAGTGCAGACTCTCTCACCGCCATCCGGCCATCGCAGTCCTCTGACTGACACACACCATGAATCCTATCAGGAAGAAGCACGTCATCCCAACATGAGGGTCCCTGTAAAAGACCATAAAAAGCAAGTAAATAAAAGGACCTTACACTTAAAAACTGTTAGCACTGCTATCAACCAATTAAGCACTTATTAAGTATCAATCGGCTCTTCCAATCACAATAACTATTAAAATGATGTTTTTTGCTACTTAATCTTCCAATCTAGCAGAAACGGACAGACAAGTAAAGCAGTAAATGACGGTGGACCTTTAATAAAAAAAAAGACTTCTTAACATCTATGTGTATCTGTCCTCCTGCTCATAACACCTCTGCCAGACTAAGACAATCTCCATCCATAATTTTTTTGTTTAGTATGAACAACTGCCGGCCCAAGCCAGGCCTGATTAGCATAAGCATTTAAACGTTCCGACAGGAGCCGTAATAAGCTAGAGAGAAAAAAGGTTAAGAAAATCATTACTCTCCCCTCAGCAGACAGGGGAGTGATAGAGAGCTGGAGTGCCGGAGTGACAGAGGGATGAGGCGAGGGATGATGCGAGGGATGGGACGAATCCAGAGGGCTGTGGCGGTGGGGCTTGGAGATTACATGAAGACACCTGCTAAGAGACAGCAAGGAAAGGTCACGCAGACCCCTGGTGCATCAAAACACACACACACACACACACACACACACACACACACACACACACACACACACACCCCTCGGTGTGAACGTAATGATTAATGAGAAAAGAGGTTATGAATTATTCATCAGCACACACCTTCTCCATTGTTCACACCCGCCTCTCTTTCCATCAAATTCTCTCTCTCTCTCTCTCTCTCTCTCTCTGTCTCTCTGTCTCTCTCTGGACATAAAAAACCAACACCACATCCTAACAAAGCCTTAATTAGGGTACTGTTGGACAAACAGTACTCTGTCCCTGAGCCAGCTTACACTCGAGCATGTTGTGCGTTTATTGGTTTGTTGAAGGCGCTACAATCACAGGCTTGAAAGCCCAACTCTCCAAACAAACCACCTCCACACCATAGACATACAGACAACTGTATTTCTAGGACTGTTGATCTCCCAGGATTTTCACTCCCGACGATCTCTAGAGTTTACTCAGAATTTTACTCAATGTACTCAATAAAGAAAAAACACCCAGCGAGCAGCAGGTCTGTGGACGGAAATGCATTTTTGACGAAAGAGATCAATAGAGAACTGACAAGTCTACAAATTTGTACAATTGTGGCAAACAAAAAAGCATCTCAGAATTCACAGCACAGCAATTATAGCAAAAAACAACAGAAGACCATGATGGACTTGAATTCCGTCAGCCATAGAACAAAAATCTGACGCTGCAATGGACAGAGACTCAGGGGCGGTGTGATGGTTTGTGGAATATTTTCTTGGCACACAATTGGTCCATTAAAACCAATACATCATTGCTTGAATGCCACAGTCGATGAGTGTTGTTGATGACCTGGTGCCTCTCTTCATGACCACAATTTAATAAACTTCAAAGAGCTACTTCCTTCATGATGATACGTGAGTTCAGTGTTCTTCAATGGGCTTCTAGGTCACCAGATCTGAATTCAGTAGAACATCTTTAGGGTGTGGTAGAACGGGACATACTACGCTGTATTAAGCTCCAAAAAAATTGTTCACTGAGCAGAACATTCATAAAAATTAATACCCCAGTACGTCACCATTTAGACATACAGTAGGATAAGTTTGAGCATAACGAAATTAGACTAGTTTAAAATCAGAAATAATAATAATAATAATAATAATAATAATAATAATAATAATAATAATAATAATAATAATAACAACAACAACAACTACAACAACAACAACTACAACAACATTGCCCACATCTCCATTTGAAAGTAATCACATCCAGAATAGGGCTTTTTCTATCTGACCTAAAAAGCTGCAGACTTAAGACTTGGACTTGAGGGGAATATGAATTGAGCATCTCGTAGACAGTAGGATGAGGATCCAGAAGTAACGCCATATCTGCTCTGTAATCTTACCCACATGAGGTGCAGAGGCAGCAGCAGTGTAAAGAGCTCTTCCTCCAGAGACAAAACTTGGAGAGGAAATATTGAAAGACAAACACTAACGTCTTCTAGTTTACAGGCTGACGCACTGCAGCAAACAGACCTGGACAGAGACTGACTGACTGGCATTCCTGTACCTTCACATCCATAAAGGCAAAACTGGGAGTTGCAGAGCTCAGGACCTTTGCCTTAGCCTCCTTTTTTTGCTTCATATCAGGAGAAATGTCTGAGGACACAGTCTGGCAGGCAGAGCTGGAGGACCCGCTGCGCCAGCTTCAGCATGAGATTGGCACAAGAGGCAGGCTAGGCTGGCACATGGGCAGCGAACAAGCAGTCCCAATGTGCCGAAGACCACCCTGAGCAGGAAGAAAGTGCAGGTGCAGCTTAGTGACTTGTCACTCAGCCTTTGCAGAGAGCGTGCAGAGAGCGTGCAGAGTGTGTGCGGATACAGGGCGGTGGGACAGATGCCCACATGCTGGAACACCAGATAACAGCAGCCCCGGGCTGAGCATACGCACAAACACACATACACCTGGTGCAAGCAATGAGTCATACATTTCTTGACTCCGCTAAAGGCATGTCATTGTTTGTTAATTGCTCTGTTGCCTTTGGGCAACTAAAAGTTTTGGTCAGAATGGTCTAAAAGTCAGTTATATGAGTTTGCAGTAAGAAAACACCTACAGTAGCTGCCAGGAATAAATTATATTGCTGGAGTGAAAACAGATAGAGTTTTAATATAATGACTTGCTACACAGTACATTTTAAAGTGACTAGAAGGAGTGGGGCTTGTTCATGTGGCTTATTGGTTAACACAATTTCTATGCACCCCTGGGGTTGAGAGTGTGATTCCTGCCTGTGCCGTGTGTGTGGAGTTTGTGTGTTCTCACTGTGCTTCCTGGGACTCCACTAGGCACACCAAAAACATGACATGTGCTGCAGGATGATTGGCATCTCTAGATTATCGTAAGAGTGTGAGAGTTTGTGTGTTTGTCGACCGCAATGGGACGGACTCTGTCACTAGTCCTGTGTAGTGTGAGCTGCACAGAAAATGGATGGATGGGTGAGTGGGTGGATGGATGGATGGATGAATGGTGACGGATGAATGGGTGAGTGGATGGATGGATGGATGGATGGATGGATGGATGGATGGATGGATGGATGGATGAGTGAGTGAATGGGTGAGTGGATGGGAAAGTAGATGGATGGATGGATGGATGGATGGATGGATGGATGGATGAATGGATGGATGAGCAGATGAATGGATGGATGAGTGGATGAGTGGATGAGTGGATGGATGGATGGATGGATGGATGGATGCATGGATGGATGGATGGATGGATGCATGGATGGATGGATGGATGGATGGATAGATGGATGCATGGATGGATGGATGGATGGATGGATGGATGGATGGATGGATGGATGGATGGATGGATGGATGGATGGATGGATGGATGGATGGATGAATGAAACTATAGAGATGGTTCCGATTTAAAAATCTGAACTTTTACATAAATTATATGTAGAAAATTGCAATGTGTTTGTAAAATGAAAATCATGATGTAACCGCTGTGTCATTTTTCCAGCACTGTTGATTTTACAGCCCTACCTTTAAACACACTCACCCGGCTGAGCGTCAGGGTCCCCTGCTTGCAGGTTCGGCACCGTACACGTAGTTTTCCCGGCTGAATGGATTTACACACCGTCTTACAGAACACGTAGAAGGAGCTGTGGGGTTTGGTCTCTGTTGATTCAAGCATAAACATAATCATGAGCTTTAGCACAGTTTAAAAGTGTTCTTGCTTTAGCCTAGACACAATGAACAACCATGAACCCATTCTATTCAATCTTTAAAAAAAAGTAAGGAAGGGGGGAAAAAAAGAAACAACTGCACTTCAGTTATGGCTGAATTTCTACAATCGCTTTTCTGATGCCCAGATTCATTTAGAGATTGCTTTTGCAGCTCTGTTTGCGTCTCTGCCAGCTATTGTGTGTTTGGAGTGAGGAGAGGAACATTGCTGAGTGAGGAAACAGACAAGGACAAGGTGCATCAGGAAATGTACAGACAGACACAAGCTAAGGACAAAAGAGCCACAAATCCAATTAGCCGGGAGAAACGGCAGCTAGAAATCTTTATGGTAAATGAAATGGAGAACGCATCCTGACTGCCGCCCCACCCTTTTCTAATTCACACACACCCACACACACACACACACACACACACACACACACACACACACACACACACACACACACACACACACGCACACACGCACACACACACCTGGCCGCAGTGTTCTCATTAGAGCTAAAAGCATGGGCCAGAGACGAAGGATGTGGTACCTTGACACGATTCTCAATAAATCCAGTGGAGTGGGGTTTTATAAAGCATGGCCTGTCTAATTTATGACATTGTTGTGAAAGCGCTCCATTATGCTAATGCTTTTAAAGCATGGGGCAGAGGACAGTTAGATAAAGACGAGCTTGGATTGGGTGGAACAAACGGGAGGGTTGGGGAGCCACAGAGGAGGTGGAAGGACGAACATAGGACAGCTTTTAAAAGTGCCCATCATTGTGGAGCATGACAACGACTGCATCACAAAAAATACCCGCTGAAACGAATGAAGGACAAATCCGGAAGAGAGCAGGAGAGGAGGTTGTGCTACTATATCTCACAAAATGGCTGCACTTGGTAAGTAAACAAACTTATTATTTTTTTTTTAAAGTGTTACACGACGAAGGAGAGTTTATATGCGATCACAATTCGGCCAGGCTGCAAAAATAACAAGACAAGCAAGTAAAGACAAATCTGTTCGCATAAATGTGCAATTTATTCAACTTTAATGCTACGCTTTGCATATTTCAAGCTTTTCTGGCCCAGAAAATTAATTAAAAATCAACCCCACTCCCAGCCAGAAGAAAGCTGGAATCCCACAGTTCATATTTACACCATCTTTGTGTTGCCTTTGTAAGACGCAATAACGTCATTTTCAAGAGGACCAAAAAAAAAAAAACACTGACGCCTCGATGAAAGTGTTTCCATGGAATTGTTTGCTCTGTCAGAGCAGATAAAGCTCCTAAAAAGTTACTTCGACTGCAGCTTTAATTACAGTCACAGATCTGACTGGCTATTGGTTCTGTTCTGACGCAGTGGACCTCAAACATTCAGCCAAATTTTTGGACTGAAATTACAACACGGCAACGACAACAAACAACAGCGAGCAGCTTAGCAACAAGCTAGCTAACAGCGAGTAGCCAAAAGCTAACAGGCTAAGATTAGTAATAACAGATGTAACGTACGATTAGTTTCTCAGATCAATGATTAGAGTTATCAGCGTTATGGATAGAACCAAGTACTATGTGTGTGTAGATGAACTGAGCTAAAGTCAGTACTGTTGTGGAATGAAATTAATGTTAGATTGCTAGCCTGGTGTTAACGCTACTCGCGACTGTTTGACGTTGCTGTGCTGCAATTTCAGGCCAAACTGTTGCCTGAATATTTAAAGTTCACCCTAATAGAGCAGAACTAATAGTCACTCAGGTATTTAAGTGAACAAATGTTTTTAATGAGAAAGCAGCTTTTAGTGAGCTTTATGTGCTCTGACAGAGCAAAGAAAATACACACTTTAATGAAGGCGTCCATTTTATTTTGAGCATGCAGAGGTGTGAACTGATATCATTTCAACCTGCAAATTACCTTTTACAAGACTTCAAGAACATAGCAATCATTCAACACAGTGGTTGGTGTTCAGTAGGGGAGGATGAACATTTCACTGCAAGTTTATTGCAATTCAACCTCAGTAGTATCAGTTAGTTGTAAAATTTACATACTGCACCTTTAATAGATTCCTTTGTCACACGATAACATATGTACACTTATACAACAATTTTAATTTAGTCCTTCCCTTCAGATGCTACAAAAGATATTTACATGTTTCCCAGGAGACAAAATTATAATTTGTCTAGAATCATCCTGTTCAAAATTTTACACACCCCCTGCTCTTTTTTTTATACACAACAACACACCCCCCGCTCTTAATGTATAAACATATTCTAAATTATAAACATATATAAACTTTTGATCTGGTTTATTCGTGTCAATTTGGTTATTATTGTGTTTAAAATGTTTACAAGAGCTTATTCAGGGCAGGACTAAATCAAAAACTAAACCCACTGTCTTATTACACTACATTTAAAGAATTCGGCAGATGCACTTAAACGAGCGACTTACATTTATCTCATTGATATAACTGAGAATAACTGGATTCATTGACTTGTTCAGAAGCCTAGTGCTGGCAGCTTGGTGGTCCTGGGATCTGAACTCATGACCTTCTGATCAGTAGTACAACACCTTAACCACTGTTCAACCACTTTCCACATCAAAAAGTTACAATCACACATGGAGTAGGATCAGAATAAAATGTGGCCCAGTGTGAAAAAAGAGACAAAAATAAATAAAAAGCAAAATTCCAGGCTCACCATCAAGCTCCTTCCTTCACCACACACACCCACACCCACACCCACCTTTGTGTCTGTACCTGTTTGTGTGTGTGAGTCCTCATTCTCCAGGATGACAGCAAGGCCGGTGGAGGTGGCAGGCCGTCGTGATGCGCTGAGGTCCAGTCGGGTCAGACTGTTTACTCCTCTGCTCAGCCTACGCTGCAGCACCAGCTCTGAGCGGCGTGTGGAACCAGCTGGAGGCAGCACCACGTGTACCGTACTCTGCTCGGGCAGATCATAAGCCTAGCATGCCAGGAGAAAACAAATCCCATCAATATTCACAAAATAGGATTTAGTTCTATAGCAACACACAATAAACAATACACAAACATTTTTTTCCCACTTGTCTTTGCTTTTCTTATTTGTCCTACTCATGAGAACATCTTTTATTCAAACAATACCATTTCCACACCAAGACAGACGTGACAAAAAAGTGACGCCCCTCAGGAAAGTCTATTATTATTTTTGAAATTGCTGTTATTTTAAAATAAATTGCACTGTTTATGAAAATCTATTTCCATTCATTCAAAAAGGCCCCACAGTAGCCCTAAATCTCCTAAGACACAACTTGATATGCCTGAAGACATTTTTGTGATAGGACAGAAGATATTCCTGACAAGACGAGGCTCTGGTTCGGAATCACTGTATGAGCTCTAGGGAAATAAAATCCATCTTCCAAGCCGTGTACCACAGTCTATACAGAAATAAAGTGCTGGTAATGCATAATAAAGTGCATAACCAACTCGAAGTCTAGTAATGTTCTCCTGTTTATTGTCTTAAGTTTCTGCCATATGTCTGATGACAGAGAACTTCAAGCACTCGGGTGTCAATTAAAAAAAAAGAAGAACATTCAAAGGCACTATGCTAATCCAACTGGATGAGTGCACTTCAGACCGCTGGGATTACAACACAGAGATATAAACATGCCAGTCATGCACAGCGCTGGCACAAAGCCACTAGTAATCAGAAGGAAGGACAAAACTTACTACGGTGAAAAATCCTCCCTAGGCTGCTGGAAAAATAATACAATGTGTGACTGTGTACAAAACCGTGTACACTTTATCAAGGCTTGTTCTACTAAAAAAAAAAAAAAAAAAAAACTTTAAAAAGTAATTAACTTTCCCCTTCAACCTCTATGGTGTGGAGTTGTGGCTTGTTGCAGTGTGAAAACACGATTAATGTATTTCTCCGATGGCACGAACACCTACTGTAGAACGTCTCGCTCTATGTCTCTCATTATCCAGGCCATTTCTATCGTGTGGAACGGGAGATGCTGCCGTTTGACTTTCCCTCCTTTTCTTTTTGCTCGTGTTCGTTTTTGAATGAAAATTTGCAATGCAAATGAGCTCTCCAGAGAGAGAGAGAGAGAGAGAGAGCGCGAGAGAGAAAAAAACATGTCATTGAAAGTGAGAGGCTTATTAGAGCACCCACACACACTGATAGGTGAAAAGGTCCTTGTTTGTGCAACAGTTTATACACATGAGACCATTTCTCAACAGGGAAAAACATGGGTTGAAATGGGGGGGGGGGGGGGTAAACTTGATTTGATTACAATCTAATTTTACGTATAGCACTTTTAACAATGGACTCTGTCAAAAGAAATATATACATTCATGTATAGACTAGAAACAGAATAAAAAATGGAACGTTTAAAATAAAGTTAGTATTGATTTCTAACATCTATCCCTAATGAGCAAGCCTGAGGTGACGGTGGCAGAGGAAAAAAACGCCCTGAGACGATACGAGGAAGAAACCTTGTGATGAACCAGACTCAGAAGGAAACCCATCCTCGTTTGAGTGGCAGTAAATAACGTAAATGTAAACAATGTTTTTTCTACAACAGTTTGTAGTCGAGTGGGATTGTGCGACCGAGAGCTCCTGAGGAACTAATAGATTAACGTCATTTCTGAGTTCATTCAGACTTAACACTAATTCATTCCTGACAAACACTTCAAATCTTTACTGATAAAAACCTGAACATAAAGCTGACCGACGCACAGGCAGTTAAAGACGTCTCCGAGTGACGGTCTCCAAGTTGTTCGATCATCTCATGAATCTCCAGGCTGTCCATGTAGGAACATCCTCAAGAGCAGCAAACAGCCTCATAGTGATGAGAACTCTAACCAGAAGAAGGTCTGAAGTGCATTCATGTCAGCTACATGGATTGTTTTAATTTCCTCTAGTTTGGAAGGAACGAGCCACCAGACGCACAAACTAACATACAGTTGAAACATACACGACTTCAGATAGATACTCTGTCATTACGGAGCCTTAGAAGGACACAAGGGATGAGTGCATGGAAATTAGCATTGATTACATGCTGCATGATGGATGTTTGAAGAGTCAGAGTGCATCATCTATAATGGCCAGACACGGTGGATATGGCATATTACGGTGGTCAATAGCAACTTTGAGTTTTATGATAGTGCTCTGGTTTGGTCATTATGTTCGTAATCAATGAGAAACGGCATCCGGTGTCAGCCACATGACCCCATGATTGAAAGGGTCACAACGACAACGGCGCTCGGAGCACCTGAACAGATTAGTCAGTCTAATCATTAGCACATCGATTCCCTCACCGCTCAGAAATAACATTTTTGTAGAATTTATTTGACAGACAATTCTAACTATTATTATCATCCACACAAATCGTTAAAAAAAAACACGAAACTACCTTTCGGAGGCATTTCTGTGGATTCGGAGTTGCATTTCTAGCTCTATTAATTAACATAGCTGGGGTTTTTTTTGTAGTTGTTTTGTTAATCACTTATGGAATACAATTCAAGAGGAATATCAGATTAAGACGCCCGCACTTTAAAAAGGGTTTAAAATGAATGCTGATTCTATTAACGGATAAAAGAAAATCCCAAGAAGTGATACTCTGAGACTCCTGATCATCGCACTGCTGAAATCTACCACATATATTCACAATCCCCAAATTTCATTTTTTTTTATTTATTTTTTTTTAAGTATTTGTCTTACTTTTTGTCTCTTTTTATTTATTCAACTGGTTTGGACAATATATATTCTTTAATGTTTTTCATTTGATTCATTTTATTTGATTCTTTAATTTGATTCATTTCAGAGAGTCGTTTGAACAGATGCTTCAACGCAAGACATCAGAGACATGAGGATAATCTGAGCTTTTGTACAAAAGTAGTTAATAAGGTCAATAATCATACATATGCTTACATTTAAATAGGGAGATAGAAAGAGTGCAGAATCTTCAAAGGATTTAGTTTTTTTAGTTGTTGTTTTTTTTATTGCTGTGTCCATAAATGCCTGATTTTTCAGGAGCTTTTTTCTAAATTTATGATGCTACTTTTTTGTATTTTTCCCAGAAAACTACTCAGATTCCAGATGCATATGTACTGTAATGACTAAAGCTGTGCTCATGTTCGACACACGTGAATGGAAACGGGGGACGAGTCTTTGCCTAAATCTGGAGAAAATCTGCGGTCATTTTGAAAAACCTTCAAACTCCAACATATATCGCAGATTTTGTATTACTTCCTGTTTACTGGAGGGATTGTTTAGTATATCGAACATTTCCTAACTTTGTTTTTAATAATTAAAATGATAATATGAAACCTCTGAGATGAAAACGTGGATACAATGAATGTTTATTGTAAAACACGAGTAACAATTAAAGCCCTTTCGGTGTCTGCGTCCATTCTCTGGAGGATTAGGAGTCTATCATGAATCTGTTGTGCATTCACTCTGCATTGATATGACCTTTCCAAATTATGATGTGCTCTTTGGAGAGCCTGATCAACAAGTCTGTGTTTTAAAGACAGGGACGGTCTGCGTAAGCAACGTCTCGTGTCTTCTGAGGCACACGATGACAGAATTTCAATTTTAAGAGTGAGGAGACAATCAATGAGTCCTTCATTCGGAATCATAAGCAGCCCAAAAGACTGCGCTCAATTTACCAAGGTCGTCTGAGGTTAAAGCTATCTCCTAGGAACTGAACAAGACAATGTGAAATATTCAACTGGAAGTAGCTCGACACTGCAAATGCGATCTGAACACAACTCCGTACTGTTTACTCGATTTCCAGCAAGCCGCATCGCTGCGTTTATAAACCACAGCGACGTAGGAAAATAAAGAAAAAATCATATTCATATCCACCAGAGCCTCGAGATAGTGGATTTTTTTATCCACCTGCAAAAAGCTTTGTCATTCTAAGCCTCAGATTAACACAATTACACACTTTTAACATCCTATTGCAAAATATGGCAGGAAGGCTGATGAGCTGTTCCGACTGTAGCAAATCTGTCAACAAAATATACATGTGTTTGGGCCAAAGTGAGTCTGCTGAGGCAGACAGAGAGACGCAGAGGAAACCTCCTGCTGCACACGCATCCAAGCAGATGGTGGGGAAAAGCTAGGCTAAGAGAGACAAAGCCTGCGAAGGCTGTGTGACTAATATGAGCGGGGAGTTCCGAGTCCCACGGCAGCTCAGTCAAACAAGCACGAGATGCCTGACGCAAAGGCGAAGACGACGGTTTCGAACTCGGTTACACTCTGCGAGTGTGAGCTGGTAAACAAGTGCCAACAAAGCTGAAATGATGAGAATGCCATCTCAGGGGTCGGGGTGCCAGAAGGAAAGCAAATATTCTTTGTTCAAATATAGCCTGACTGCGTCATGTTAACCTTAGGAACATGAACCGTAGTCTCAGCTGCTTTTCTAGAACAAAAACAACGGGGAGAGAATTGAAGTGAAACAGGGTTAAAAAGAGAGCAGCGACGGACGCTCGCTCTCAGGAGTAATCGGCAACGAAAGGCAGACATCCTCAAGGCAGAGTTTGGGGGAAAAGGGATTCATCAATAAAATACACAGTGTTCATGGTGAGAATTAAAAATGAGGGGAAAAAGCAAGCAGGCAAACTAAATTAATAGTTTATTCATTTCACATTGAATAATTCAATATTTGTAAACAATCTCTAAAATGACTCAGTTTCACTGGATATACTTCAAGGACGAAGCTTATAGAAGATTTTAAAGCAGGGAGTGGCATCACCTTGTAGCTTCCTGAACTCAAACCATGACTATAACTCATGCAGAGAGTTTGCAACAGGCAGCGTGCGAAAAATCAAGAAAAGCAAAAAAAAAGTAAAAAGTGATGTACAAAGAGGCTGACTGTAATAGACAGAGACAAACTATAGGGAAAGGAGAGATGGATGAAGAAGAGCATGGAAACAGAATGAATGACAGGGACAGAGAAAGTGAGAGAGAGAGAGAGAGAGAGAGAGAGAGAGAGAGAGAGAGAGAGAGAGAGAGAGAGAGAGAGAGAGAATGTTGGTACTCCACTGGGATGGAGAAGCTAATAGAGCGCATTACAGCGAATGCTGCTCTCCTCACTACAAATGTCAGACTGCGAGTCCCGCGGCACGGACAGATAAACAGCAGAGACTGTCTGTGCCTGCAGCTACACACACACTCGTTCCTCAGACGCTACAGCGCTGACGTGAGATGAATCACAACACACACTCACACAAACTTCTACATCACAACCTCGTAACAGTTTGACTTGATCTTATTAAGTAAACAACAAACTCCAGGTTCATATTTATAAGCTTTTCGTTGACATCGGGTGTTATAAGCTCATCGATATATAAATCTTTTAAGTGAATCAAATTTTGTCCCTAACCTAAGCCAATGAGTTACGTTTTGCTCCCTCTTACAGCCCTTTGCGTTTATTTTGTAAAGGACAATAAAGATCGTGATCACAATTAAAAGATATATTCATAAATCAAGTAGAATTCATTCCAAGTCAACAATACTGCAGTCATTAAAGGTGAGGTGCACAATGTTTGAAAGCCAATGTTGACATTTGAAATCACCTAAACAAACACGCCCCTAACCCAAATGGGTGTCACCTCTGTTTTGATAGCTCCGCCCCACACATACATACGTAACCCAGACAAGTATTATGGCGGAACATGCTGGAGCAGCTGGGCGAGGGGATATTTTTAGCAGTAAATGAACTCAATGAGTAATACTATGGTAAAACAAATGTGTTTTTGTGCTTTAATGTGTTTCTGTGTGTTGTACCGTGAAAGGTTTAGCTCCGTGTCACACGGAAGACGACGTTCAACACAACACCTAGAACCCGAGGCAGAAGTAACGGCAGGTATCCCTCTTTCAATCGCTTTCGGCTAACGTCACACATGCGCACTGAACACTCTCTCTGCCACATATTGACAAGACACACCCCTTCCTGCTAACTGGCTACATGTCTGTTTTGTTTGTCGGCCCGACTCAGTTTTCTGAAGCATTTTTCAAACACCGTGCACCCCACCTTTAAATATATACATTACATATTATCCCAAGCCCTGTGTTACATACAAGAAACGTTTTGCTTTATTTTCTTTTTTCTAAATTTATTCTAGAGCGATTCTTTGTCACATTGCACGGTGTATATACGTAATGAAATGCATGCACATTGTAAACAAAACAAAAAATGGTCAAATCCTAATGAAATTCAAGCATGCATTCTTCTGTGGTTAATAAGGGGTGAATAATAGGGCAATAAGAATAAAAGTAAGTGGTCCGCACTGTGTTTTGCCCTTAAATGTGTGGTTTGAGGCAACAGTTAGTCAAAGGTAGATCTACTCTGCAGAAATGTTCTACTTGGTGGCTGTTAAGTAATAACAGGCAGATTTAAAATGAGATCTCATTTCTGCCTTTGAGGCATAAAGAAATATGGAAGGATTCTCTCTTAGTGCTGCTTGAGAACACTTATAAAAGTGGCTTGTAGAAATGGATTATTAAACAAAAGCCACTAAGGCATACAGCAATATTAACATGTCTCCTTTATCTAACAGAATGTATTTGCTACTGTTTATCAGCCATAAACTCGTGCTCACTGTACGCTTTACTAGGAGCGTTCCTGAGTTATCTAAAAGGCCATTACCGTGTCTCAGAAGCTCAGTGCCAAAAAAATAAAATAAATAATAATAATACCATGCAAAGATGTCGAGTTTCAGTTTAAGTTCACATGAAATATCAGAATGGGGATCAAAAAATTCCATCGCGGGCACGGACTCCTTCACGGGCGCGGACTCCTTCATGGGCGCGGACTCCTTCACGGGCGTGGACTCCTTCACGGGCGCGGACTCCATCACGGGCACGGACTCCTTCACGGGCGCGGACTCCATCATGGGCGCGGACTCCATCATGGGCGCGGACTCCATCATGGGCACAGACTTCATCATGGGCACAGACTTCATCATGTGGAACTAAAGTTCTTGGTTTGTATCTGCATGAATTATCACTGTTCTGCTGCCACATGACTGGCTGATTAGATAACTGCATGAATGCAGGTGTACAGGTTTTCCTAACTAAATAATGGCCCTTATTCAATTACATTACATTACATTACATTTACTAGCGGACAATAAAGCAGCTGTACAGAAGTAGAGAAACAAATAAAAATGTTCAAGTTTAAAATGAAGTTAGTATTTACTTCTAATGTTTATCCCTAACGAGCAAGCCTGAAGCGACGGTGGCAAGGAAAAACCTCCTGAGATGATATGAGGAAGAAATCTCCAAATGTCCACCCGGAGATACATATTAAAACATTACTAATGCTGTATTATAATGTGCTGCATTCCTGTGTGAAGATAATATCATTCTAAATATTGACCTGCAACTCGTTCAGGGTGGGTTTGCGATTAAAGTAAACATTTTGTACCTAGATCTCTGCAGAAAAAAATGCGTTTGTCTCTTGAGATGTCACTTCTGTTTTCAGCTTCCTGCATGTCTCATAACCCAATTTTACAAACACCTGTGTACACACACACACACACACACACACACACACACACACACACACACACACACACACACACACACAGGTCACCTTCATATCCTCCACGCTACGAATAACTGCCTCTGACTCTGTCCACTAGAGAGTGAATGTGTGTGCACACGATGCCTGTGCTGTCTGCTGTCTTCACCCACTGCTCCATCCTCACTTGTTGACTGAATGTGACAGGTCCAGTATCTCTGCCCTTATTCTATCCCACAACTGCCAATATAAAAAAAGGAGACCGTCTGCAGCCGTTTCTCTCATTCCAAAAAAAAACAACGAATAATGCCGCAAAACTAAATGAGTAATTTGTTAACAGACAGGTAAACAGCAGCCCTATTCCACGGTTAATAAGTTATCGACACGTACCCTCGATCGATTATTTTAGGTGCCGATCTGGAAGGCCAGTCGATAGAATCTTCCACTGCAAACTCTTGTTTATTCTGGTGTTAATCCTCATAATCCATAGAGGAAGAATAAGTCTGCTGAGAGAAGAACTCGTCTGCATACAGCACCTCGCTGAACAAATAAAGGGCCAATTAGTTCTGCTCTGTTTACTTTGTTTTAAGATGTTTACTTCAATTAAAAGTGTTAACTACTGGGTCAGGTATTGAACTACATCTATCCAAAGAAAACAATCAAATACTGAGCAATTTGGAATCTAGTCCATTCAGTCTGAGAGCTGGAAGGCACTTGAGGATGGTTCAGCCTGAGTGTTCAGCCTGATGCGTTAAGATTTTTTAGGTCTCCGGAAAAAAGGGGGCAAAATAAAGACAAAGCAATAGTAACTTGCAGGCAGTTTGGTTGGATACTAGCTATACTCAAGGTTCTTGAAGTGAAATGTTCTCTTATTGGCTGGGAGACCGAAACCTGATGTTTACATATATGGCATTTGGCAGTCACATCTATTCAGAGCATAACTTTTATCTCATTTGGTACAAATAAGCAATTGATGGTGTTGTGTTTGAGTTTTGAGGTTCGAGAGAATTAAAGCATAAAATATCACACCAATAGGCACGGGCAAGAGTATAAAGGTTGCATGGTTTATTGCGTTCAGCTTTGCAGAAGGACCCAACACTCTATGTGTAAAATCAGAGAGGAAGGGCCTCGATTATTGATAACATCAGGATTTTATAGACAGGAGTATAATTAAACAGGACATGTAAAACCAAAACATCATCCACCATTGGCTTAGAAGCATCGCCTGCACATCTTCTGACCAAACTAATCCCACGGGAACAGTAAAGGTCTCACGGGAAAGTTCCGATTGAAAGCAGTTTTAGGAAGAAACAACTGCGATCTCTAGTCACAATAACTACCAGCCATGGGAAATACAGAAGCCTAGAAGGACAGATTCATGTGAACATCTCTGAAAGACAAATTTCCACTACAATGGTTAAGGGCCTTGCTAAAGGGCCCAGCAGTGGCTGCTTGGTGGACCTGGGATTCAAACTCACAAACATCTGATAGTCCAACACCTTAACCATTTGGCTACCACATCCAATCCCATGACATATCAGTCTGAGGGAGTGTAACTGGAATTTCTCCCTGTTCTGGTCAATCAGAGCAACACTGGCCACGCATAAGCATCTGTCAGCTCATGTAAGATGGACGATGCATGTGCGCGAAGTGACCGGAAAACATTCATTTCCAATGAGACCTGGCGACTTTCAGCAACACGAGCAACAGCAAGGTTTAGACGTGGGCGTGTCTAGCAATATGACGAATGGAAGTGAAGATAATGGAGCTCATGTGATAAGTGACAAACAGATCACACTGCTGAAATTTATACACAAACATCTATTTTAACGGCAAGATTTGGAATTCATGTTGCTCCACCCACTGATAAACCTTATTACCATGGCAACCAGTAGTAGGAACACCTACTGAGCACTTCATACTGTAGTACAGCGACTGGAGACTTGAACAGAAAATCACCGTGTGTGTGAACGGAGATTTAGTCCTCAGCCTCGTCTATAGCTAGTGGTCCTGCATTGGTGGAAGCTAGTGGACAAAGAAAAGGACAAATGACCAAGCTGGGAGAAAAAATATATATATAATAATCTGATAAATATCTTTATCAACTACTATCTATGCTGGTTAACGGTGTTTATCTTTATTTGAATCCTTATGGTTATATGTCAGACAGACAGTCTACTGCTTTTGAGTGGGTTTAACTAAAAGCTCAACAAGGTATTAACAAGTAGAACTGCAATTAAATGTTTTAACCCGTGCTGTAATTATGTTGGTACAAAAGTGTTTAAAGTCTCCATTGTTACACAGTGTAAATGGTTGGGTTCTATCAGTGCAAAGTCTGGTTGTCAGGAATAAAAATAAAGATAATAGCATCATTAGTTTCCACAACACACAGATTATGTTAGATGCCTTACTGTGCTTAAAATCCCATAAATAATATTAAAATATAAAAAAACAGTGATTGTTGTCCAAGCATGTTTGTGATGATATAAGACTTGGATTCGCTAGAATCAAGTGAGTTTGAAACCAGACCAGTTCTGCAGGTGCACCGGGAACAATCACACTCTGATTCATAATTCATTAAATGTTTCTGGTGTGAAACCAACCTAAGAATTAATTAAAAAAACGAATATTAGGATGAACAGATCCAGTTATGATCTGGGTCATGCGCAGGTGGACCCATTGCGCCCTCCATTGTACTGGCACATGACTGTCTGCAGTCATAAGGGGGGATCTGGGGATATTGTTTCACTGGGAAGTATTTAACTGTGACCAAGAATATAAGTGTAAGAGTAAAGCCTTTACAGATAAAGTGTGTATCGCTTATGTAAAAGTTAATTGACTCCTTTGAGTGCACCTGAGAGTGCTCAGTATGTGTGAGTGTGTGTGTGAAGCAACATTAATGCATAATTAAGAAGGTCGAACTTAATGAAGCACTGTGTACTAAAGTTCAGGAGATCCCTAGAGTCGGTTTTTCCCTCACAGACTTCTGCATCCATCAGTAACAGAGTGAGAGTGATTGTGTGTGTGTGTGAGAGAGAGAGAGAGAGAGAGAGAGACAAAGAGCTGTAAAAGGACAGAGGAGAGAAGGGCATGAAAACGTCAGCTGTCCTCTGTTTTCTATCTCTCACTCTGTGTGAAAAAAAGAACTGAGACAAAAAGAGGCATACAGAGTGACAGTGGGACAAACAGAACTCAGCCACAAGTGATATAGAGACTCTCCTGAGAGCAGCGACAGATTGGGATCCAGCTTCCGAAGCCTAACCCTGAGGTTTTTGCACACAGTATCCACAGTATCCATGTGAATAAACAGAGCACATGACAAACAATCACATGACGAACATGCACAGAGTCGCAGACACAGAAATGTACAGCTACCTGTAGTGTGGTGTCCCCACAGAGCTCTCTCCCAGCAAAAATGACACGCAGTTGATCAGGCTGAACGCCTCGCAGTCGCCCCACCGTCTGCTTCAGCTCGGATACACTCGTCCCTTCTTCCACCTCCACCTCCACCGGATCACTGGAGTTAAAGCGCACATACACTGATGGGAAAAGAGGAGCGACAGACATTTATAATATAAATACAAGTTCTATAATGTAGAAGGACATCAAGAAAAGTGCAGGTGATTTGTTTCCATCCTAGACAGACATTTCTTACTCTTTCAACACACAGGTTTAATACTTGTTGATTAATGAACCATTTGTTATCATTCGGTTCTTTTTGCTTTTAAAAGAACTCCACTAAAATATTAACATGAGCAATGAATGACTCAATGAATAAATTCAATATAACGATATAGTATAAAAGAACGGTATGATTAAAAAAAAAACTTCCATAAGCAAAAACTATGATACAGTAAATGCAAAACACAGGCAGAAAGAGAATCTAAAGATGTGCAGAAGGATGTGTAGCGTCAACATGAAGGGATGAATCTTGACAGAGGAAGGGCAGGTGCAAGAAGGAGGACATGTGGCATGTGCAGAGAGACAAAGCAACCGACTTTAACATTCAGCTTGTTCATTCAGCTGCTTGCACGTCCCCGAACCCCTTCATTAAGATGAGTGTGATTTGGTGCAGAAGTTTTTTTTTTCAATATCACCTCTGCTTATTATTTTAATTGAAATGAGTCAACCTTTACAAAACTCCCTGAGGCACAGAGATAAATTCAGAATTGGAAAATGGATGATCTGGGGGGAAAAAATTTCTCAAATCATCATAGGAGCAGAAGCAGGAAGGGGAACGCGTCTTGCTGTCCTTCTCACTGTGTATGTGATCAGCATCAAGTGAATATGTGCTCAGATTCAACAATAAACAATCATGCTTACATCGTTAAGGCATTGGACTACTGATTGGAAGGCTCCATGCTGCCAATGCTTGGCCCCTGAGCAAGGCCCCTAAAGTGTGTGTACCAAATGGCGCAAATGTAAATGAACCTTTTGTATGGATGCACAGATGACGCATATGACGCTTCACACACATACTCTATACATTACACTAAAAAATAAATAAATTATATATATATATATATATATATATATATATATATATATATATATATATATATATATATATATATATATATATATATATAAATACGCACAGCTTCACACACATACTTTATACATTACACTAAAAAAAAATTTTAATTAAATTTTTTTTATATACAGTGATCCCTCGTTTATCGCGGTTAATGGGGACCGGAACCCCTCGCGATAGGTGAAAAGTAGGATTGGCCCTAAGATTGACGTTTTCACTGATGGTCATCATCTTCCTCTTGGGCTCACTAGAGGAATCTTTCGCAGGCGCACGGCGCTTAGGAGGCATTATAAGGGCTTAATGAAAAGTTAATTTCGAACACAATACGCGAGACACGGTTGACAGCG
Source organism: Tachysurus fulvidraco (assembly GCF_022655615.1). Lineage (NCBI taxonomy): Eukaryota > Metazoa > Chordata > Actinopteri > Siluriformes > Bagridae > Tachysurus > Tachysurus fulvidraco. Next base: position 9,710,371 of record NC_062521.1, on the reverse strand, counting down.
TGAACGAGAGTGGGGAGATACAACAAGGGAAGAAGCTGGGAGAGGATGCGATGATGCGCAGCCAATCAGTTCAGATCTCGCGCCGTTACTACCACATCACGCTCACTCTTCTTCATCAAATCTAGTCATTTGGAAGCCTGTTCGATGAAGTTTAGTATAACATCTGTGTCTTTATGTAGCACCAGAGTCCTGGAGGAAGGTAGTTTTACTTCACTATGCACTGCATCAGCTATATATGGACAAAATGGCAATAAAAGCTTTTTGACTTGACCATAAAATCGAATTTTATGTAAACTATATGTAATGTTTTTTTTTTCTTAAATCTGACTGACTGCATATTCCCTTTTCTTTCCAGTGTATAGACACTTTTTCACAAAGGCTTAGTCATTCACAGCTCTTTCAGGAAATTGCGTCTGTCTAGATTGTTGATTTAATGTACAGTGAGAGTGCAGAGCATTTACTGATTGCCACTAAACAACAAAAGCCATAGGTCTTGCGCCAGTGCTGAAGAGAGAGTAGAGTGATTGCGTGTTGTAAAAGCATGACATTCTCCGCTAAGTGCTTGTGCTAGAAAATGACACTTGACCAAAAAAGAAAAATGTCAAAAATATCATAATGGGAAACAGGACAAAAGAAGACAAGCAGGCTGAACAGATGCATGAGTCAGTCTAATGTGGTGAACAGACAATAAATTCAAGCATCCAGTTCGGTTTGGTTCAATATGACACTATTCTTTCAGACAGCTTGAAGTTACTGTAGTGTAGAGTTTCACAATTCATACAAAAACTGATAGCACTTCCACTCTGCTTGTTATTAACTGCAGGAATAGGAGACAAGTGTTTCCCTGACAGCTGAGTTGAAGATTAACATTTTTGAAGGTGTAAAGCTGATCGCACATTGAACCAATGGCAACGATTTCCATAAAGGTTCTCGTTGTTTTGTGCCCCGTCCGTGAGGATAACAAATGAAAGAAATCCACCGGTGTCATGTTTCTCAGCAAAAGTCTGTTTAGCGAGCGCTTTCTTTTTAATGTGTCTGGAACTGCTTGTTTGTTCCGTCGGAGGAGGAAAAGGGAAAAGTGTGTAGGCAAACACTCGACGACAGCCAGACAAAATCGATACGAACAGCTGATTCACCAAAAAAAAGGGATTGGAAGGAACAATCAGTAATGTGCAAGCTGTCATTTGGAACAGGAAGTGCACCATGGTACTGAACCTGAGATTACCTGTAGGAGGTGCTGTGTGTTCGATTGCACTGGAACGTACTCGGATCTTTACATGTTCAGGAAATAAAGTCACTTGCGCTTGTGTTTTGGCTGATGATGATGACATCATTGGTTTTCACAATACATATAACATGGAACACAAAAGAGTGTGTATAAAACACCAAAATAATGATGATGATGATGATGATGATGATGTCCTTCAGCTGCTCCCTGTTCAGGGTCACCACAGCAGCTCACGCAAACCATATATCATGATTTCACACATTTTATGCTGGATGTCGCTCCTGACTAAACCTTCCCATGTTATATGAGCTTGATACTGGCACTGAGAGTTAACCCTTGATTGGCTGGGATGGTCACATGCCCAGGAATCAAATCCTGTGGACCAGGGACATGTGTAATAGTCACAAAATAAATAAATAAATAAATAATAGGGTGGCTCGCATTGTGTTATAATTTTCATGCATGCTATGATGCAAGTTAAACACAAATACACCTGGGTTCGACAGAATCAAAGTGATTCCACAACCAGCTCTGTTTAAGCTGCTGCAGCCAGGCTGAGGTTTGTAAATGTACTAAAGACACATGGTACAGTAATTATGTTGTTTAACTAAGCATGTCACTGCTTCAGCACAGTATGATGCTGGGACATGGCCTCTCCATGATGATGTAGAGATACATACACAACACACACATAAGACACAAATTTCTAGTGTTGTTGCGAAGGGTCTACATAATTTATGTACATGTAAACATTACATACTACTTGTTCATACATTAATTAGCTGGATGACACTGAAGGGCAACAGAAACTGCCCAAGAAAACATGGATGAATGCACTTTTCCATACACATGAATAAAATGTAAATGAACCATGAACAATTTTCTTTTGTCTTCTCATGAGATTCATTTAAATTCACACAAATATTTGAATAGAAGTCCTGCTTGTGTGGGAGATCAAATCAATGTCAAATCAAGTGTGTGTGTTTGTGTGTGTGTGTGTTTTCTGTCTCACGAGAGAGAGCGAGACAGACTGAGTCACAGAGAGAGAGAGAACGAGAGAGAGAGAGAAAGAGAGAGAGAGAAAGAGAGAGAGAAAGAGAGAGAGAAAGAGAGAGAGAGTAAGAGAGAGAGTGAGTGAGACAGTGAGTGAGACAGAGAGAGAGAGTGAGTGAGACAGTGAGTGAGACAGAGAGAGAGTGAGTGAGACAGTGAGTGAGACAGAGAGAGAGAGAGAGAGAGAGAGTGAGTGAGACAGAGAGAGAGAGAGAGAGAGAGAGAGAGAGAGAAAGAGAGAGTAAGAGAGAGAGTGAGTGAGACAGTGAGTGAGACAGAGAGAGAGAGAGTGAGTGAGACAGAGAGAGAGAGTGAGTGAGACAGTGAGTGAGACAGAGAGAGAGAGTGAGTGAGAGAGAGAGAGAGAGTGAGTGAGACAGAGAGAGAGAGAGAGAGTGAGTGAGACAGTGAGTGAGACAGAGAGAGAGAGAGAGAGAGAGAGAGAGAGAGAGAGAGAGAGTGAGTGAGACAGAGAGAGAGAGAGAGAGAGAGAGAGAGAGAGAAAGAGAGAGAGAGAAAGAGAGAGAGAAAGAGAGAGAGAGAGTAAGAGAGAGAGTGAGTGAGAGAGAGAGAGAGTGAGTGAGACAGTGAGTGAGAGAGAGAGAGAGAGAGTGAGTGAGTGAGTGAGAAATAAGTTAGAAATAAGGAATCAAAGGTTTTTTTTTGTCTTTGACGATTATGATTCTCCTTTGTTTGACACAGGCAATGTCTCTACACCATCTACCGAGTTTTGTCTCTGTGACTTCATTAAAATATTTGACATAATACACAACATACTGTATAGCAGCAGAAACTGATCCAAATGCCACTATGTAACATTATATTCAGTTCAATTTAGTTTCATTTGTATGGCCCTTTTAACAAAGGACACTGAAAGCAGCTTTACAGAAATATAAAAATTCTGAATAAAAATGACAAAGATTTTTTTTCAAAATTTGTACTTTATATTTATTGTAAATGACAAAGCCTGAGGCGATGGTGGGAAGGAAAAACCCCATGAGATGATACGAGGTAGAAACCTTGAAAAGATCCAGACTCAAACGGAAATAATCAGATTTCATTATAGAGTTAACACTAATTCCTTCCTGCCGAAGCTGGCAAGTCAAGTCAAGAAGCTTTTATTGTCATTTCAACCATATAAAGCTGGCACAGTACACAGTGAAATGAGACAAGCTTTCTCCAGGGCCAGGGTGCAACATAGAGCAAACACAGAGCATGTGCAAAGATACTGGAATGAATACTTAATATGGCAGCAGTTATATGAGGTATTGTAATGACAGCACCATACTGCAGACAGCACCATATTGGATCCAGAGTGGCCGCTGCGTGCTACTGCCGCACCACCATCTTGGTAACTTTTCCCTATTATATGTTCAATGACTGAGACCTGAGCACAAAACTGACTGCTGTAACAGCAGATCAAATCCGGCGGAATATACCCCCTTCCCACCAAAAAGAACCAGGTGCTGGTACAGAGCTAGTGCTGGTGCTGGTTCAAAGGCTTGCCTTTCCATCAACTAGAGAGCCATCACAGAGCCGAGTCTGATGTCACTGTATAGGTGTCACGTGTCCCAGCAACTTTAGCGCAGCAGCGGCAAACACAAACACAACATCAACAATGGGGGATGTTGCTTTACTGTTAATGCTCATGGCTTAGTGAACCTACATTAGCATCCAAAGGCGACAAATCCAACGTGTACGTGCAGCTCCATGTAATTTGTATAAACGGAGGTTGTAATCGAGAAAGTACATAACGATATTTTATCATTAACACAGAAAAATACAGCTACCTACTGTCATGTGTGCTGATTGTTGATCATATTGCAGTAAAGTAAAAATGTATTGGTATACATTGGTATACTTAAGGAACATTATCATAATGCGCTAACAGTAGCCCCGCCCCCAGGTGTGAGGCAAACGTGCTAACCACTAAGTCACCATGCCTCCCATATATATGTATAAAAATAAAAAAAAAATCAATAAAATAAATTTAAAAAAAATCTCCATTTTCAATGAGCAGATGCAAAAGTTTGCCTTCATGGTTCACAGTGAAAAAACAAACAATAGCAGAAGAAAAACACGTTTCTTCTCGTTAGTGAAATCCGAAGCATGCAGAAACAAGCAATGAAAAGTGCGACGATTGTGATTCAAATTTTTTTTTTTTTTTTTTTAATTAAAAACTAAAAACCTAGAGGGCAGGAAGTCATATGATGTAAATGATTAGATTACAAGAGTAATTATAAAGGTGACCAATTCAATCAACACGTGTACTGTACTGTAGTTATATGAAGACAGAGCAGCATGGAGTGGAAAAAAGTGGCTGAATGGTGTGTGGTCAAGCACCGATACCTGAATGGAGGGCGGAGTCAGAAGTGTGAGTGGTTAAGATGAGAATGTACTTGTGGATGAGGGAATAAAACCCTGACACCCTACCCCTGGTTGGAGTCTCGTCGGTTGGTGGTGCACTCTGCTGGGAATAGATTGGAATGGACAGCCAATGACCAATGGGATTGCTGTGGATAGAGCCACTTGGTGACTGTCACGTCATCTTTAACTTCTAGTGCATTGGTCAGCTTTGTGTTCAGGTCTTCATCAGTGAAGATTTCAAGACTTCGTCAGTAAGGAATTATCGTTAAGTCCATAATCAACTCAGCTCTGTAACTAATAGTTCAGTGTAATTTCTCTTACTTGCACAATTGTACTAGTCCACAAAGTGTTGTAAAAAGGACATTATTTACATTTACATTATTGGAGGGATGAGGATGAGTTCCCTTCTGAGCCTGGCTCCTCTCAAGGTTCATCACATCTTCTTAGAGAGCTTTTTCTTGCTCAGGCTTGTTCATTAGAGATAAACTTTAGAGATAAATAGTAACTTCATTTTAAACTTTATAAAATTTCTATTCTGCTTCTCTGCTTCTGTAAAGCTGCTTTGAGACAATGTCAATTGTTAAAAGCGCTATACAAATAAATAGAATTTTTTTTTATTTCAGCAGGTAGTATGTAATGTTTTATTTTTTTTATGCCAGTCATGATGATGACAGCTAAGCTGTACTGAAGATGTCTCAGGGTGAGACCACTCAGAAAGCCAGAAAGAAAAGTGACAAGGACTATTCTATATGTGGGGTGTGGAGAATAAGCCTGAATAAAGCTGGTCCACCGCCCAGGACTTGAATGCGCTACTCAGAGTGGTGAGAACAGTAGAGTAGGTCAGTAGCTCTCCTGGGCATTCCAGAAATCTCCAACCAGCGATGCAGGAAAAGGGTCGGGAGAATTGTCGAAGACTTTCACCACCCTGGACATCGACTCTTCAGAGTTCTCTCATCAGAGAAGTGCTACAGGATGCAGAGGATCAACACAGACAGACTAGAGGGGTTTCTACTCATCAGCAATCCAGCTAGTGAATGAGGAGAGGCACTTGAGAGTCTGCATATTCCTACCTCACACACAGACACACAGTTTGCAAATGTAGAAACATTTAAGCATTTAAAATTTAAACATTTAAGCATAATATACTGTATATATATATATTAAATCTTTGTTGCTGCACTGTGGGACATGTAACTAAAGAAAACTATTTTACTTCATTACTACATCACATGTATGTGACAAAGAATCTTGCCCCTTGAACCATGGATACAGCATGGTGAAGAAAAAAGCAAGAGAACGCGAAGGAAAGAAATCGCCAGATAACCGTCATAGGTGGCGAACACTCTCTTAGGGGTGTGCACACGGATGTCGTAAAGCTATGGTGGTATAGCAAGAAATCACCTTTGGCTTGCTTGATGGGGAAAAATCTAAATTCAAACTAAATTCAAAATTTATCATTTTGATTCTGAATTTATATATTTCTCAATGCAATGACTTACAGGCCAATGACAGATGAGAACTTTTGTTGGTCATTTTCACACATGAATGCCACACATCGCTCACAGCCCAGCACCTGCACCACTGTATGTGTATTGCGCTGACAACATAAACACCCGATTACACTGCTCTTCCGAAATCTTGTATGTAATGTAATTTCTCTCTCGTTAGAAGCAGCCTATATGTTTGCCAATTATTGCGATGGCTGTCATAGTTTAAACAGGCATACCAAAATCTTTTTTTTTTTAAATACTTGGGTCTCTTATGGTGCAAAAATACAACATATGGGCTCCTATATCGTTGTTGTGTCATCACTCATATTGCAAGCCGAATCTCTCCGGCCCCTCATCTGGGCCCCATGACAAACTAGTTCCCCATTAATTTCTAGAGTATACGTACTAGTTTCCCCATCACCCATCTCCAGATTCCTTTACAATTAGGTTGACAAGTGTGCCCACTTGATCACTTTAAAATTGCCCAGGCCCAATGGTGGGTAAGAGACTAGGAAATGGTTTCAGAAATGGTGCTGAAGAAACTGACCCCAGAACTGACCCAAGAACTGACCCACTTCATCCGAACAGTCACCATGGAGTATTCTCCAGAAACGGTGTTAGAACTAAGATAAGAAATAACAGGAGATGATAGGAATTTATCGCTGCTTTGGAGGACAGGGTACATGTAGATCTGACTTGTAACAAATGTTAAACTCTTAGACTGACGTGCCTGTGGTGAGAAAAAGGAGAAGAAGGAATTTAATTCAAGTACTGTGTCTATATCACTTTGCTTTATGGTCTTGCCAGGCATGCAGTCAAGCATAAGAAGGAATCCGCTGGAGGTTAGAATGACTGAAATAGAACCTAAACATATTGATCAAGCACTTCACTGTAACTGGTAGCTGGAGATGAGGAAGTGACTTCATGCCAGTGCTGCATTAGAACTCCAAAAAAAAAAAAAAAACCCCAAAGAGATCACTTCCAGAATGTTGGCTGACATTGCATGCCAGATTCCCTAGAGCCTGTGTCAGTCCTCTGGCCATTGATTAGCAATAAAAACCGGCTACAGCACTGAGAAAAGCGTTTTAAAATACTGCCAACCCCCATAGCCTCTAATTTCCCTCCACCATAACAGTAAAGAAGATTGATTTCTGCATTCCAGAATGGTTTGAACACTGGGGAGAGCAAATACTGTGATAAGCCTCTGCCATCACCTTACTCATGTCCTTTATAGCTTAGCATTGGACATGCTTTAGCTCAAATGTGAGGGTGCAGTTTGTAACCAAATACAAGAACCTGCTATCAGTGCTATACAGACAAGGGAAAGGAAAAGGAGGTCAGGGCTTCTCTGTCCAGGTGAGGACAGAACGATATTCAATTTCATTGGTTTGTGAGTCATATCAAGAATTTCTTTGCCCAAAATAGTGTATTAAATACTTAATCTGCATTGTATTTCCAAAAGTAGAGCATTCCATAGATGTACGTATATAGCGTCCTAGATCCAGTAGACTGGATTGCATTGGCTACAATAAAACTGTACTTTGTGACTAACCTATTTTCAAAGCTCAAAAAATTATAATCCTGTAATATTTTTCAGTGATGCTTTATTATATAATGACATTTATAATTACGAGTCTGACTCGTAATCCTAAGGTTGTGGGTTCGAGTGTCGGGCCGGCCACGACTGAGGTGCCCTTGAGCAAGGCACCGAACCCCCCAACTGCTCCCCGGGCGCCGCAGCATAAATGGCTGCCCACTGCTCCGGGTGTGTGTTCACGGTGTGTGTGTGTTCACTGCTGTGTGTGTGCACTTTGGATGGGTCAAATGCAGAGAACGAATTCTGAGTATGGTTCACCTTACTTAGCCGTATGTCACGTCGACATTACAGGTTTTATTGTCATTTGGGAAGCCGGACCTTACGCTGTAACCCTGTATGATGGTCTACATGTGCGGTAGCCTGGGAATCCCTTCTGGATGCCATTGTTATCCAAAACCCAGCAAATTCAATCAGTCAATCTTGTTGGAATAAACGGTGAAATAAGGTCCAGAAAACGGCTACCAAGCAACGGTTCAAGCAGAATCAAAGCTATCACAAAAGCCTGAAACATGTAGCCAGGCCAGAAAGCCACAAGGTATTGAAGCTTCTCCACACATTTCCACTAGAGCCTCGTGCACTTAACATTAGTCAGACCCCGAACAGCAATCTTGAAAGGTCATTCATCACTATATAGTGTCCTTCACATTGCACTCTGAAACATTACTGATCTCTGCTAATATCAAGCCTACACTGACTCTCGGCTGGATCAGGTTGAATAGAGATATATTTTACAGGGGTGATAAGCTGCCAAGCAAGCCAAACGGGGCTGATGGTTTTGGATACAATTGCCGTGTTGTCCGTCACGAGTCCATCGGAGACTCGGACTGGGCATAGAGGTGGATCATTAACAATGCTAATTAAGCATCAGGATGGTGGCTCTCAGCCTAGAGCCCAGCCCACCAGAGACTGGGAAGACAGCAATACATGCACACATGGCTAGTCAGAATACACCACATCCCTAAAGAACTTGCTCCATCATTCTGGAGAAAGCGAGAGAAAAAGAAAGGGAAGACTTTACTGGTCCTGTGTACGAAACTATCCTTTTTTTTAAAAAAAACCCATTTACCCTCACAGATGGACAGAGAGATTAATGCCATCTCTCACTTCCAGACAGCAATCGTCTGGGGCATCTTCAGGATTTAAGTTTTGTGTTGTACGTTCAATCAGAAAATATATCTGGAGGCCACAGTGCTATCAACTACATTTGTGTTTGGGAATTTTTAGAAGTCTTGTAGTCAAGTACATTTTACCTTCACGTCCTTCTTATCCAGAAAGACTTAGAGAAGAGTTCTGAGGTCTCCATCAATGAATACTGGTTCGATGCTGGTTCACTGACGTCAAGAAATATGACTGGAATCGGTCTAAGAACAAAGTTGTTGGTTATTTAAGAGCTAGTTTAAGTGCTTTAGGAAGAGGTTAGGTCTTTATTTAGTCGTAATTGAAGCCTGCTAGTGACTCAGCTGTTCAGACATCCAGGGTAAGTTCTTTTCACCACCTAGGTGCCAGAACAGAGCCCTTCCTTGTACCATGAGAGATGGAGGGACCAGGGCACTAGTCCAGATGGAGCATAGTGCAGTGCAGGGTATAATAAGCTGCCCGTTTTCTTTAGGCAAGCATCAGTGTATTAAATCTGATGTGGGCAGCTACAGAAAGCCTAACTACAGGAGTGTAGCAATTGGGTGGTGTGGTATGAGAGAACTCAAGACCTAAAAATATGTAAGAGATATTTAAAATAAATATTAAAAAGAAATAGATTAGAAATACTTCAATAAGGACACAAAGTTTAAAATAAAAATATTACATTTTACAAAAAAAGCACAATCTCGCACCTTTTAGCCAAAACTAAGTAGCCAAATATATACATTTAGTATACAAGTAATAAGTAGTAGGACCAGATCCTCAGTACTGAATCTCTGCACATCCTCTCCAGTTCTAGGTCCTGTCTTGTCTTGTGGACTCTCCTCTTCAGTTCACCTCACAGGTTTTCACTGGGTTTTATGTTAGAGAACTGGGTTCTCAAGAGCTTGATTTGTGGTCGCTGAACCACTCTAGTATGCATTTGGGTGTGTGTTTGCCCTGCTGGAAAATTCAATCTTGTTCTAGCTCCTTTGCGGAGGCAGACAATTTTTTTTACTTACAATCTCCTGGTACTTCATTCAGTACATGATGCCATTTAACCAAACATGGTTTCCAGGGTCTTTGAAAGAAGAAAATAAAAATCACAGATCCTCCACCGGGGGGCACGGTGGCTTAGTGGTTAGCACGTTCGCCTCACACCTCCAGGGTTGGGGGTTCGATTCCCGCCTGTGTATGGAGTTTGCATGTTCTCCCCGTGCCTCAGGGGTTTCCTCTGGGTACTCAGGTTTCCTCCCCTGGTCCAAAGACATGCATGGTAGGTTGATTGGCATATATGGAAAATTGTCCGCAGTGTGTGATTGCGTGAGTGAATGGGAGTGTGTGTGTGCCCTGCGATGGGTTGGCACTCCATCCAGGGTGTATCCTGCCTTGATGCCCGATGACGCCTGAGATAGGCACAGGCTCCCCGTGAACCGAGGTAGTTCGGATAAGCGGTAGAAAATGAATGAATAAATTAATGCATGAATGAAGACCGTCCACCATATATAACAGTGAGGATTAGGTTCAATTCTGTAGAAGTATCTTCTGCTTCACTCCAAACCCACATTGAGTCCAACAATTCTCCACCTTAATGTATGGGGGCAAAAAAAAAAAAAAACACTTACACTTACACTCTGTGGTTTTAACATGTTCATTATTGCTGTAGAAGTGAATGTGTTCAAAACTTTCTCATTTCATTTGTCTGTTCTCTAATTTTCTTCATGCTGATGAACGTCTAAGAGAACTCAATATTTATATCCCAGAGGATGAATGATAGGTAACAGAACCTTGCAAACAGCGAAATCCACCCTGTGTGTGTATAGCCTTATCATATTTTATAAATCAACTGCTTCTTGTTTTTATATAAGGATATAATAGAAAAATGATCTCCATGGCTAAGCTGTAAGGAGGTCAACATTTCACAGGATCCCCAATTCTTCCCAACCACACAAAAATTCCATGTCCCGAACCTTATGACGAGGTGAAAGACAGACACAAGTCATAGATAAATAAAATGGTCATAGATAAATAAAATGGTCATAGATAAATAAAATGGTCATAGTTAAATAAAACAGCCATCTAAAAAAAATAAGTGCTGATGTTTTGTTTCTAAAAGCCTTCCCTGGCTGCATTTCCATTTGCAAATAGCATGGATGCCTTACATCCTATTTTTTCATTTACATGCTATACAGGAAATGCTTTGCTAGGCACCGGTGACTGAATCTTACATTATAATATCTCACTCTGAGATCTGCATTAGTTTTCCTTAATCTTCAAAATCCACTCGATTTGTTTCCTGTTTCTCACAATGTCTCAGGAGCCATGGCACCTGTGTCCTGCTGTTCCTCTTCGCCATCTCCCAGTCTGATGCCGGCGCATATATTCATGAGAGAATGTGTAACCAATTCCGATTTCAGGCAAAATTTGTTTTCCAGACCCCATCCTCTGGTTTTAATTATACGGCAAGGCATTTGCAGAAAGCGCCCTGTGCATTTCAGGTGGCTATTCGCTAGCTGGTGCAGACGAACCGTGAAATTATTTGCGGGTCTAATCATTGACTAAACAATAAAACATTAATTCGGGGAAAATGGATCAAAGTTAGGTGGTCGGTGAATGGGATCGGGGTCCTCATGGTGCATGCAAAAAGCAGAATGGGCAAACTGTGAAGCTCTCTCTCTCTCTCTCTCCTCTCTATCTATCTCAAACACACACAGAGTTTAATATAGACGAGTGATCAGTTGAAGGAAAAACCAACATAGTGTGTGTTACTATGCCAGAATACCTTCAACTTCTCTATAGATTCACCAGAGCTGTACTGTATAGACATAAAAAAAAAATCCTCCTCAGGTATTGACAGTGAGGGACATGCTGCCTAAAACGTAACTCCATCCTTCAAATCTCCAATAGTTAGCGATGTCTATGAAGGCCATAGATAATGTTTCATCCTTAGATAAAAGCAAAGCATTCAGAATAACTTTATATGCAATATTTTGTATTTATTTGCACTGATCCTTATCGCCAAGAGAAAAAATAGAGCTGAACCATGCCATAAAAACTGAGCCAGTATTTAATTAGCCAGATATTTGTTACAATTTCCTCAACAATCCGCTGATTCCACCATTAAACAAATAGTAGTTTGAGCAAAAATTTCATTTCCTGTCATCCCAAATGCCATCGCAACCTTGATTCAAATCTTGTCAAGTTGATAAGCAATCTCAAATCTGCCATTTCCTATACTGTATGTCAGACTAAAGTTCAGCTACCTGCTAGAGATACAAATAATAAAGCATACGCTTTGATTCAACTGATATTTATCTGTAATCTGAAGAAATGCTTGGTTTTCGAAGCAACCAGCTGAATATACAAGCTTAAATGTCTAGAATTATTCCAATCTTAACAAAAGCACATGTCCAGTCTGTAGTCCAGTTCATACTGTACATAATAATAAACTCTATACAACTGTAATGAAGGATATTTGCTGTCAATCATCTGACAGTTTTACTGCTGTAGAAAATTACTGAACTGAGAAAAAAAAATCAAACAAATCAACTGCCCAAATGGGAATATTAGAGCATGTATTAAAAATAGGATTAGCATATATACCGATAGAAAATGTTCAGCGATGACACCCAGCACTTTCTACCCAGCTGTTATAATAGCTGTTACATTACCTGGTCATGTGATTAAGCTTCTTGCAGATGTATGTATAAGGCTAGACAATTTTTCAAGAAGTGACCTAATAAAAAGTAGTAAAGCTTAAATCTGGTATGACCAATACTTAATAATTATTGACATGTATCTATAGCACTATTCGGACGGGACTAGTTTTACGTGGGGACGTGGGGGTAAAGTAATTATTACCAGAGCTTCTCTGTGATTTTAGTCCCGTCCGAATGTGCCATCTAAAAATCACCGAGAAGCTCTGGTAATAATTACTTTACCCCCACGTCCCAACGTAGAACTATAGTGCTAATGTCTATAGTGCTAATGTCAGTAAAGATTACGGCGACTTTTACCTTCTGTAAAAAGGCCCGCTGTAAATATGTACGGTAAAATTCCGTCATTTCCTGTTTAAAAGTAGTTTTTGCCGTGTTTTGCAAGCATGGAGGCGCTTGAAACAGGAAGCAACGTCATATGCACATGACGACAAGGAGGTTACTGTGGTGCGTAAAGCGAGTTACCCCTCTCACTTCTGCTAGTTTTACTGAGATGTCTTGTCCCGTGCGAATTGGCCAATTAATATTATAGACGTCCTGAGGTAAAATTGCATTACTCCACGTCCCCACGTAAAACTAGTCCTGTCCGATTAGTGCTTATGAGAGAAGTATTGAAAATAAGAGAATAATATTTAAACTCTTCCTCGGCAAATATATCACCACATTCAGATGTTAGCATGTATGGGGGGAAGCACCTGAATATAAATGGGAATTTTTTCTTTTGACATTTTGCACATATATATTTCTAGGGGTGCCAATAATTCTATCTTGCAGTGAAAAAAGTGCAATATTTTGCAACAATCCAGACATTACCATACACAATGGAAGATGGTGGTGATAGCTCAGTGGTTAAGACCCAACACCACCAGCAGCCACAGCTGGACTCGAGCACTTAACCCTCATGTAAGGGCCTTTTTACACCTGGTCACTTCATGTGTTTTCTCTGATCTGATAGCTATCTGATTTGTTAAAACTGTTCCATTTACATTAGGCCACATACCTGTAAATGCGTCTTTGCGAATCGGATATCAATCCGATCTTTTTACTCCAGCCCAAAATGCTAATATATTTGACCTCATTTCCGGGGTAATTGAAATGGAACACGCTTTGGTGTATGCGGTTTTTCAGAATGCAATCAAAAAGAAGACGAATAAACTTGTTACGATGGTTATACTACAAAAAACAGCATTTACTGTTTGCTGCATTTTCGTTGGCAGCAGCAGTGCATTTTAAGACCCAACGAGACACCTGGGTGAAAGATCACTTGTGAGTGACGTACTTCCTTTTGGGAGGATTATAAGCGCTGACGTATGTGGCTTGAACCACCACATGCATTTACACCTGCCCAGTTTCATCTGAAATGCGTCCCAGACCACCTCCTGAAGTGGTTTGAACGATCGGATTCATATCCGTCTCGAGAACGTTTCGGAGGGCATTTAGACCTGGACTTTTTACGATCGGATAGCTATCTGATCACAGAAAACGCATGAAGTGACCAGGTGTAAAAAGCCCCCTAAGTCACTCTGGACACAAGTGTCAGTTCAATGGCCTAAATGAAAGATGATATTCTCGTGCATTTTTTACTTATAATTTCTGAACACTGTTAGATCTTCATTTGAAAAATCACACCATGTGAGACTGATGTGACCTTTAAAACCTGTCAAGGACACTAAAGGCCTTGCTTTAAAATAAAGAAACACTATGAGTGGTTTTGATTGACAGTAATACAGTCAGTATCCTGCGTCACTTTAAACAGGGCTGCGATGTCTTCGGCTGTAATTAGGCAGCAGGACTCACCTCGTCTAGTGGAGTATCAGTCGCCTTCACTTGATTTCTCCACAGTTCTTCATTTATTGCCTTTTTCCCCTATTTCTACTTCTCCATCAATTTCTCTCATTCTCATGACAGCTTGCTTGGAGATATGAAAACTCATGACTGACACACCAATTTCCTTTCTGCCAGAACGCACCAAAGCCCCGATTTCTCAAGGTCCCCTTTTTTTTTGTGTGTGTGTGCCTCAGGTGAACCCAGTAAACGGAAAAATGACTGAAAAGACATATCAAGCTTTGGCTAGATAAAGGAGCAAAGGTGCTGTTGAATATTGATGTATGATTAAAATGATTGCTGAATTCCTTCGTTATCAGCTAGCGCGAATGACAGGTAACTTTTCTCTGAAGCCTTTTTTCCCCACCACTTTGTCAAATTGCTACTGAACTCAGAAATGTTTAAACGGCTCATATTGACTCGTGATGTATACATAATGTTAGCGGTGTCTGGAATGAAGTGACATTTCCAGCCTAGTGAAGACTGAAGCTTACAGCTCATTTATCAAGCATACTCTTCTTTTCTCTTCAATCCTCTACCACACACCGACCGTGTCATGTTTAACAGACCTTTAGACCATTGCTTTACACAAATCACTTCCTTCTAACTGAACCTTGCAATAAAATGGCCTCTTCTCTTCTAATAAGGTTCCTCTTGTCTTAGCATTCCAAATTCCTAACACTGAACAGTTTCCTCTCATGTACTCAGGTCCTCAACCTCAGAGCCATCAGCTTAAAGAGGAAACACTAACTTTTTTTATACTCCACTTTTTCAGGGCTGAATACCGACGACCGCCTGATACGCATTTAAAGAAAAAGGCCGAAGATAAATGTGGGTACATATTAAAGGAAATTATTCTAACCCCACAGTCACTCCAAAGGCAGGAAAGACACTTAACTGCAAAGGGGCTGGAAATCAATAGCAATTTATTCTCTCCTTGGACTCCAAACGCAGTGAGTAAATAATCCTGTCCCCGCTTGCCTCTGTCCCGAGAGTGCACTGGCGTCTGTCTCTTTGAATCCGAGTCTCTTTCTCTCTCTTGGTTCATGAGCAAACCTGCTCGACATCTCTGATCACTTCCACTTTGCGAAGATATCCACTGTCACTCTGTTACTCTAGTCTAATACAATACAGCAGAGACAAAAATACCAGCTGGGCACCACATACACTCACTAAAGGGCAGTAGTGGCTTAATTGGTTAAGGCTCCGAGTTGTTGATTGGGGTTCAAGCCCCAGCACTTCCAAGCTGCCACTGTTGGGCCCTTGAGCAAGGCCCTTAACCCTCAGTGCTCCAGGGGCGCTGTATCATAGCTGACCCTGCGCTCTGACCCCAACTTCCAACATTGGAATATGGGAAGGAAAATTTTCACTGCGCTGTAATGTGCATGTGACAAAATAAAGCCTTCTTCTTCTTCTTCTTCTTCTTCTTCTTCTAGTCACGGCAGGATACTTTATTTATTTTCCTGTGGTGCTATTATTTTAGTTTAGTCTCCCATCTTAAGAAATAAACCTAGTACAATAAGGTATAATCTGTCTGCTAACCAATCACCATCCAGAATGAACAGAGGAAGATCACAAAGAGGTTGGTTTCGACCGATCAGTTATCGATGTTTTATTTATAGTCTGACATAAAAGAACACACGAGCCTTAATAAAGCAAGAAAATTACTTTTAGCTGTAGATGTTCACCAAAGGACCACTGGGAATAATAAACTATTAATTTGCAGCAAATGTGTACAGTATAAGACATATAAAATATATACACATTTTGGATTTACAATGTAATGTAAATATTGTATGTTCTCCCGTTGTATGGCTCATATCTAACTGACTTCGCTCGGGTCATTGTGTTACAACCGTAATTCACAGGTGGCTCAGAGTAAGGTCTGATCTCTGTGTCTGCTCCACATGTTAACCCTGGTTTTCTAAATGGCACAGGACACCAGGCATGTTTGTGCACTGACTATTGCAGGAATCTATTTCATCCCAGTCTTACAATATAATGTCAACATATGGTGCCTAGGAGAGATATCAATTTAAAAAAAAGCTTTTTTTTGCTGTTGAAAAAGTCCCGGTGGGTTTGAGCAGACTGAACCACTGCAGCTGTTTGTTTGTTTGTTTTCCACAAGATGAATCACAGGTAAAAATTTAGTACACATTTGGATAAGACAGTAGAAAATGTTTTTTGCTGCTGGTGGTGCAAACTCTGTTCTTAGCACATGCAGGTGTTGTGCTACAACGAGGGACAAATGTTCTGTAGAAAACAAAAAAAAAAACAAAATAAGACAGCAACAGATTCTTGAGCTAACAAGAATCGAGATAATCAAGAATCGTGGCTGGACGAACGCATGGTCCATGGCACGGATTTTAGATAAGAGGGCTTTAAGTTCCTGAATAGGGTTACAAAATTCCAGGAATTTTTCGACTGGAAACTTTCTATAGAGATAAACGGGAAAATCTGGGAATTAACGAGAATTCACAGGATTAATGGGAATATACACAATTGCAGGTTAGGCTATAAGAGGAAACGTAAATGTAAACGGATTTACTGCGATTTCTGTTGAATTTCTAACCCGTACATTCATCAATCCCATGAACACAGCACTACGCAAAACAGTTTGTAAAATATTGTTGTGAAATATTATTGTTACAATGGCTTTCTGATTAAATCTACTTTAAAATATAATGTACAGTGGTGTGAAAAAGTGTTGGCACCCTTCCTGATGAGTTTGTCACACTTTTGTCAAACATTAAAATGTTTTTCATTAAGCATTAACATTAAAGGCCCTTATTCCACACAGGGGCATGTAGGTTTGGATTTTGTTTTCCCTTAATAATAAAAACCTTCATTTAAAAACTGCATGTTGTGTTTACTTGTGTTATCTTTGACTAATATTTAAATTTGTTTGATGATCTGAAACATTAAAGTGTGACAAAGATACAATAAAATAAATAAAAACAACACCACTGTATTTCTCTGATACAATGCTGAATTTTCACCAGCCATTACAATCATTATAATACGCAGATTTCTCATCGGTTTCTCAACTCTATGTTGTGCTCCTCAGTATTTATAACCCGTTATCATTTTTTCAGGATTCTTTCCTTGCTAAATAAAAGTTATGTTTTAAATTGTAATCATTTCCCAATATTACTGTGAATCAGGCTTAAATGAGCATAAGATACTTCTTTCAAAAACACCAGAAATTGTAGTTTGTCTACACTTTTGACTGAACCATTGAATATACTAGATTATAGAGTTGGGGTACTCGAACTCGGACTCGGACTCGAATCCGGACTCGAGTCCAATTTTGAATGAACTCGGACTTGTCACGCACTCGGGTGAATTTGTACTCGGACTTGACACGGACTTGAACATTTTGGACTCGGAAAATATTCTGAGTACAGTCGAGTCCGTGTCATGTGTAACAATAAAACCAGCTTAAAATTGAGATGAGAAATTAATTAATGTCTCCCCGTTTGTCATTTTACTGCACCACACCGGCAGGCAGCAGTAGCATCATCTTATGCTTGCAGACGAAACACACACATCACTCACTGGATATCAACGTGTGGCTAGGACGATGTCCTCAAAGTCAGCAAGAATTTGTGTTGCTTACGAAAATTTAAGAAATTTAAGAATTTATTTGCAAGACATTCGGTAAAAAGAAGCGCTCTGCGGATTGCAAATTTTGCAAAACAACTCTTACTGATGTTTCTGGCACAACTTCAAATTTCTACCGACATGTTCAGAGAAAACATAAAGAAAGGTAAGTTGCTTATTATAACTTTTATACCCATTTAAATCCAAATAACATTGTTAGGGCTGGGCGTCGCCCAGTGGGCGATATGACGCTAAATATATATTGGGTCTGTGTGTGCGCGAAACTTAAATCATGCAGGCAGAAATGAGGCCACCTCAATGTGCATCATCAGTGATGAATTATCTAATGGTTTACACTTGCACGGTCAAATAAATTCACACACATCATGTCAAAATGTAAGTTTGGCGAAGTATTCATGTAAACAGTCAGTTATGTACATTAGTAAGATGTCTTAAGTGAATGTAAACAAACAGTTGAGAAAAATAGTCATATCAGTCAAATAAATCTGTTGCTGAAATGTTAACAAAGTCATCACTCACTCTACTGATAACTAACTTTATTAAATGCAATGAGAATCAATGTGCATGTCATACAGTGAAGTCTGTTTTATTTTACATTTAATTGCTTTATTTAATTCCAGTAGTATTTATTCTTACATAAATACTACTTGGACCTACTTGAGAAAACAATTATCGTGAAATAAGATTTTAGTATCGCCCACCCCTAAACATTAGCATTTGGTGATTCCAGTCTTTAATTTTACAAAATGTTGAAATGTAATTCTTAATGTGGGAAATAATATAAACCCTGCTGATTGAGATTTGTTTTTTACATTTTAGTACGGAAATTAACATACCACAGAAATGCAGGGACTGTAAATATAGTCCTTTTAAATTTAAAATGATTTGCTCTTAATGTAATGTAATTATTTTCTATCAATTACTTAACGTGATCTGAATTGCAATAACTAGTAAAATAGCTTAAACAAAACTTTGCAAAAAAAATGTTTTAGGCACATTAGACAAATACCCTTGTTTTGCATGTACTGTCTGTTTTTTGAATTAGCAAGTATTGAGTACCAAAGACAGCAGCAGCAACCAACAGACCAACAGCCCAGCATTGCAGGATTTGCAAGACCAGAATTGACCAAACAAGCAGTGCAACTTTATGATGCAAGTTCTCCAAGACAACAAGAAATTCATAATGCCATCATTAAGGATCTCCTCATTGGCTGCACTTTACCTCTGTCAATTGTTGAAACCTTTTTTAATAGGAAACTAGTTCTGTTGACATAAAATAAAAATGTTCAATGGCAATGACAAGATGTAACAGGGGTTATTTATTGATACATTTTTATATTGCCATTGGTTTAATGGGTTGAAAGGTTAAAATATTAATAGAATGTAAAAATTTACAATACCAATTTATAATCTTTTTTAATTTAATTACTTTCTGGACTCGGGCGGACTCGACTCGGATTCGGTCTTTAAGAACTCGGACTTGAGTCCAACTCGGGCCCTTTTGGACTAGGTCTAGGACTTGGATTTGATGTTTAAGGACTTGATCTTGACTCGTACTCGACAAAGGTGGACTCGGACCCAACTCTAATAGATTATAGTTTATTTTAGCAAGCATGCTGTATGAGGAGTATTTATTCATCTAGACTATTTCTATTAAATTGCATCAATTGTAAAATGTTTTTAATTCCAAAACATTCCAAATGTTCATCTAATTATTTCTATATCTGTACAAATGATTTTTCAAGCTTTTTTCCAATCTTATTCTATAGAACTATGTCACACACACAATCTCATGTGTGGATACATTTCACCTCAGTCAGTGTTGACTGAATGCATGTCAGCTTAAGGCCAAACAAAATATTTATATTAATGCTTTAAGATGATACAGTTTATATAAATTTCCCCAAAATTTCTGTTTAATTTCCATAAATTCCCAGTAAGGTTCCAACTTGAAATATTTCCAAAATTAAGAAATTTGCCGGAGATTTCCCACCCCCCGGGAACCCTCTTCCTGAACATAAAAGTGTATGTGACATTTCTGTATAACAAACAAGGAAAATATTGAAGAAAAATGTTTTAAAATTTGACCTTGTTTATAGCCATGAGCAGTTGAGGGTTAAAGGACCCAACAGCGTAGATTGGCAGTGCTGGGGTTTGAACTCATGACCTCCGGTGCAGTTGTCCAAACCACTGAGCTTCCACTGCCCTAGACACTGCATCTTAGTACTAATTTTTGCATACCTGAAACCACCTTAAAATATACTTCAAACAGAAAGGAGGCTACTGACAAAAAAAATATTTCAGACATTTAAACTTGCGGTGATGTCTAGCCTATTTGGATCAATTCTACACCCTAAATCTGGATCCTGTGACAATAAGACAGTGTGAACGTGAGAACCTCGAATGGATGTATAGACAACCAGAAAACAAAGATATACCTACATAAACTCCAGCGGAGAAACAAGGCCTCGATGCAAGCATATGAGGAATATCCATCAAAGCACATTCAGGCAAAGTCCTGACGAGTCAAAGAACATTTAGTCATTAGCAAACAAACTACCACCTCATGAGTAGTAGTGGTAGTGGCTAGTGTTATAGCTCCATATTACTCTTACTTCTGTCATAGGTGTGACAAGATTGCAATAAATCCCACCATAGCATTCGACTTGCAGCTGATGACAGTACGTCCTAGCGACACACAAATACGTGAAAGTGGACAGTGGTCCATAAGGAGAACAAAATGTTAGATCCAAAATTAAATAGTAGAAGAAACAAGTGTTTCTCGTTCTATCAAGATATAATGGTTTCTGCTTCGTTGAGGTTATGTCATGTGAACTATCCCTATACCATAAGGGAAACAGAACAGTTGCAAAAGCAGTGAAAGATCAAGTCATGTCACAACTTCAGTTTTCGGTAGTTATGGTTTCACCTGAACAAATGTGTTCTTACAATGAGCTTTTCATTTCCAGGCTTGATCTTGGCAGAGCAAGAGGTGGTGAAAAAAAGAATATGAAATAAGCCTGAGGTAATAAGGTTCTGATGTACATGGGCAATCACAATTGCCATGACCTCAGGCGCGACTTTGTTTAAATCAAATCTGAGGGCAAAATTTACCATGTAGCAGAATCCTAAAAACATCTAAATGTGTCTGTGTAACACCAAAATGGGAGAATATAGTACCAGTACTTAGTAGCCCTCATTCCACTCAATTTGTATCCACAATAAATAACATGATTCTGAACCTGAACAGTTGTCTCTAATCCTATCCACAAAGGGCCATTGTTTCTGTTCCAACCAGTTTTACTCCTGATTGGTTGGACCAAAAGCCTACAATAGCCTTTTGCGGATCAGATTGGACACCGCTGTCTTAGTTTGCCCACATATATATGAACTGTCACACCTATCCACCTCATCACATCAGTCTCTGACATTTTCTACAGCCTGAATCTGGTACCTTAGCACTCATCTGTAAGATAACATGTCTCCTCAGATCTGTAACACTTGCTCCTTTCAATTCAGTAGACGGAGCAGACTTCCCTTTACTCTGGACACACTTACTGCATTGGTTGTATCTTTGCTGACTATCATTCTGTTCATAGCTCACACACAAATTTCACAGTTTTATTTAGGACGAAATCCTACTGCAAAACTAGAATGCTTTCCATTTTCTTTTACAGTTTTCTAATTGTTAGAATAGAAGCCTTCATTTTTGTCATATATACATTACAGCACAGTAAAAGACTTTCCTTGCATATCACAACCTTTGGAGGTTGAGGTCAGAGCCCAGAGCTAGCCATGATACAGTGCCCTCTGGAGCAGAGAGGGCTATGGGCCTTGCTCAAGGGCCCAACAGTGGCAGACTGGTAGTGCTGGGGCTTGAACACGAAATCCTCTGAACAACAACCCAATAATACGTTTCTGTAACTTATTCAACATGTTTTCAATACCTTGTGAAAGTCACTTATTTTTGATTTGTTGTTACTTTCTATATATTGAGACTAACTAACATAATAGCTGCAATGACAAAAGCAAAGGAAACGTGCCACAATTTTTGTTCTAAAAGGCAACCTTACATCAGGCAACATTACATCAGGCATGCATGGTATTCCCTCATGTAAAAGACATAATGTCAGAGCTTTACGTTTTAGACACTCTTCACAACCACAATCAGTCTAGCAGACAGATATTTAAATCAGGCTGTCCATAAGGGACATATGGATTTATTTTTATACACAATTCCCAACTCTCCATCCAGCAGCTTCAACAGACTTGCTCGAGGGCAACTGCATTACACTGCATAACAAAACTAAAGTCATATTCTAATTTCGCTGAGCTTAATACACTGTGTAGCTGAGTTAATATTAAACCCTAGTTGTGTGGCAAGATTCCTGGGAGAGATATCATTGCCACTGCAGACAATGTGCAACCTGAGGGTGAAGATATTTTTCCTCAATTCATTCCCATCTTCTCAGACAAGCCCGAGTCAGCTCTATCAGACCAAATCCCTGTCTTGCAGCGATCTGCGAACACCTGACATCTCAGACACACAACAAAGACATAATCGATATGTCTTTCTTTAGAGTCTAAAGATCCTTTGGGAGGGACAGGCACTCTGTACAAGTAGCTATCGCAGATAGGGCCATTCATTACATTTTAAAGAGGAACAACGAATGATAACTTGTTCTGGCTACTATTCAAATTATGCTAACTTTATTCATCTTTCATTCACTTTCCACATCACTCAGAAAACGCCTTATCCTGGTCAGGCAATGAATCCAGAGCCTTTCCCAGGAACACTAAACGAGATGCAAAGACAAACTTTGACTGGGACACCAATACATCTCCACTGCAAATATAGGCACATTTGTCTAATAGTTTCTGTTGTGTGTGTATATACTGTATATATATTGGACACACATAACATTGACACACAACATTGGACTGCACTACATTCTGCAACACCTGGACTGACACATGCCCGGATTCTCTTTGTCGACTTCAGTTCGGCTTTTAATACAATAATTCAGGAAATTCTCCACTCCAAACTCCTAAGGCTCCCAATACCCCCTTCCATCTGTCAGTGGATCACCAGCTTCCTGACAGGCAGGAAACAACAGGTGAGACTGGGAGGTGTATTTGGACAATCGGCACTGGCACTCCACAGGGATGTGTCCTCTCCCCATTGCTATTCTCCCTCTATACTAATGACTGCACTTCAAGTGACCAAACTGTTAAACTCCTGAAATTTGTAGATGATACTGCGCTCATCGGTCTCACCCAAGATGGTGAGGAGTCTGAATACCGACAGGAGGTGAAGCGACTGGTGCTCTGGTGCAGTCAGAACAGTCTAGAGCAGGGGTGTCAAACTCAGTAATTATATTTGGCCCACAAGATCATATCAAATGTGCATTACAGCTGCTAGCCGCATGCTCTGCTAATACTAAAAATCCCAATACTTGCCACTGTATTGACGCGTAGTCATGAACAGCAAGCGCCCCTCATTCTCTGTTGTCAGTCGTTAACAATCATGCTACAGTCACATCGGGCAAGTTAATTCCACCCTCCACAAAAACAGCTAAATGAAAGACGGACAATAGGAGCTTTCAAGACATGTGGGAGGCAGATTATCTGTTCACGAATATAAAGGACAGACCTGTTTGTCTTGTGTGCAGAGCTAACGTGTCTGTAACGAAAGAATATAACACAAGAAGACACTACGAAACGAAACATTATGAGAAGTATAAGGACCTGGACGTAAAGCAGAAGCTCCAGAAGGCGGAGGAGATGAAAAAAGTCTGGTTTCCCGGAAGACTATGTTCATGAAAGCAAAATCATAAAAGTGAAGTTGCCATAAAAACCAGTTTTATTGTTTCAGCAGAGATTGCAAAATCTGCCCGGCCCTTTAATGAGGGAGAGTTTGTCAAAAAGTGTATGGTCAAAGTTTGCGAAATGAACACCACTGATGTGTCTTTTATTTCAAATTTAATTTCTTATGTGTTTGTAATAACAAGCTCTGGTTGTTCCAAATCCTGTATTTAAGCTTTATCTCAGTTTTATATTTTGGCCCACTGTGAATTTGAGTTTGACACCCCTGGTGGTCTAGAGCTAAACACCCTCAAAACTGTGGAGATGATAGTGGACTTTAGGAAAGACCCCACAACACTACTCCCCCTCACAATATCCAACAGCACTGTGTCATTTGTGGAGACCTTCAAGTTTCTGGGCACTACCATTTTCCAAGACCTGAAATGGGAGAGCAACATAAACTCCATCATCAAAAATCCCC
This sequence comes from Tachysurus fulvidraco, assembly GCF_022655615.1. Taxonomy (NCBI): domain Eukaryota; kingdom Metazoa; phylum Chordata; class Actinopteri; order Siluriformes; family Bagridae; genus Tachysurus; species Tachysurus fulvidraco. The sequence continues at coordinate 9,686,070 of NC_062521.1, read as the reverse complement.
AGCAGAGGATGTAGTCCCTACATCAACTAAGAAAGTTTGGTCCGCCACAGGAGCTGTTGATGCTGTTCTACACTGCAGTCATTGAATCTGTCCTGTTCACATCCATCACCATCTGGTTTGGTGCAGCAACAAAACAGGACAGAAACAGACTGCCAGACACAATTAAAACAGAAGAAAAAATAGTTCGTGCCCCCCTGTCCACCCCCCAGGGCTTGTACCATACAAGAACCAGAAACCGGGCAGAAAAAAAAACACTACTGACCCTTCACAACCTGGACACAACCTCTTTCAACTCCTCCCTCCTGGCCGGCGCTACAAAACTTTGCTTAGAGACACTGCCAGACACAGGAACAGTTTCCTTCCCCAGGCAATCACCTGGGGAAAGAATAACTCACCATAATTATTTTTCCTGCTTCATATCTATTAGTACTGCATTATCAGACCCGTCAGTCATCACTTCATCCGTATAACATACACACACTACTGCTGTTGCATATTGCACAAAACGTATAATACTGCACAATATTGTTATTTGCACTATTATTCACACTTTATGTACATAACTGATCAGTCATATATTCTATATTCATATTTAATACTCATACTGTCTATTGTATCATATCTGCATTGTCTTATATAGTCTGTATTATCTTTTCTTGTATAGTACAGTATAGTGTTATTTATGTCTGTACTTTTGAGAGTCACAAACAGCTGGAACCAAATTCCTTGTGTGTGTCAACACACTTGGCCAATAAACCTGACTCTGATTCTAAACGTCTTGACTTGTCTTGACATCTAAGGGAGTTTTTCCTTGCCACCTTCGCATCCGACTTGCTCATTAGAGACGGGGACAGATATATAGTATTTAAAATTTGAAGTTAATATTTTAAAATTAATTTTAAACTTTAAATATATATTCATTGTATTTATTTTTATCCTTAGGTTTTCTTATTGTTATTATATATTATTGAAATTATATATTTTATATATATATAATATATATATATTTTTTTTCTTTCTCTCTTCTGTTTCCATACTTATATAAAGCTGCTTTGGGACAATGGGAATTCTTAAAAGTGCTAAAAAAAAATGTAATTTAAAGAGTTGAAATTTTAAATAGATTTTAAATTTTTCTTTATTAACTGGAAGTATCCCAGTCAATGGTACCTAATTCATGCCAATAGGTTTGGCAGGACACAGTGATTTTTTTTTATGGTGAAAAATCTGGTGTAAACTATCCTATGTTTTTGCTAAACATATTTAATTCTAAGTACTATTATGTTTAGTTGATGAGAATGTAATGTTGCTACAGACACGTGGACAAAATGAACATAAACCTATATTTATGTCCTAATTACTGTCAAAGACGTGTTTTTTATCACAGAAAAAACTATCATTATTTAAATGAGTGAACATTCTCTGATAAAATAATCAAAGAAACATATATGACTCTGATTCAGGAGTCGGTTCATAGCACATGATACATGAATGCGAAATGAATGTGAGACTACAAAATGTCACAAGCCCTAAAAACATCTACAAAATTCTAAATGTTCATTTTAGAGCTTCTCTGCGAGCATTTTCTGTCCATTTGTCCACTTGATCGGAGGACACAGCAACACTTCACTGTATATTCATTTGGAGGGGGAAAGTTAGCTGTGTTGTTGCACTTATTGTACTATATTAGACTCGGTGCATTTTAACGTGACAGATGAACACAAATGGTGACAAAATATTATCAGGAAAAACTCAATCAAGCTGCTAATTCAGAGTCATGCCTTACCGATCATACCGGAGACGTGACGTGAGAAAGCGCAGCTTCAACACGAATTGACGTTTGTTTTTGTTGACATGCATGAAGGTGGATAGCTAGGGCGCATGCGCGACGCAAGCCGAAAAGGATTGTGGGGAAAACTAGTCTTGTACCACATACTATCTGTTTTGTTTTATTCTATATCGCTAATGTCGGTTTACTTCAAGTACAATAATGCGTATTTTATGGAGTGCTGTTTAGTACAGTCTGTATTCGGTCCAGTCAAATGGTCACAACAATATCTGGAAATAAATGAATGAATTAAATAAATAAAAACAAAAAATAGTCTCAGTCCGGTGTTGATGTTGAAAGCTACGTTTTCATCCAAGGGATAATACTACTAATAATAATAATAATAATAATAACAACAACATATTTTACTATTAATATGTTTATTGTAATTATAATTTTTTATTTTATAATATTTATTATTATTTTTAGATTAATTTGTTTAAATTAGTTTAGTTTTTTGACAATTAAAAAAACAAAACAACAAAAAAACATGCAAGATTGAATTGCATAAAATAATAAATAAAAACAAAAAATATGATGTTAAGATCCAGAAGATACGTTTCCATCCAAGAAATATTGAAATACTTAAATAAATATTAAAAATATATATTAAAAATATTTATTTGATTATAAATTGTTATAAACACCAGAGAGTGTTATTGTGAATAACATCCTTTTTATAGTGATATACAGTCCATTAATTATGTATTGATTAGGAGATTGATGTCCTCAAAGCCCACATGTAGTCAGCATTTTTTCTTTGAATGTCATGAAGGTGAATCCATCTGTAGCTGCTACATCTCTAGGTGCCTCAGGCTCCTCACAGGGTTGGCCTCTTCTCACTGAAGGTTCAAAATCTTTATGAACCAGGACAAAGCTGGACCTGGCACTAGAGCTCTAGATGCATCTCTATAGATGCCTCGAAATAGGTGAAACAGTGAATCAAGTGGAGAAGAATTAGTGTAGCGCAGTCCGTAATATTAACCAGAACTGTGCATCTTTTCAGATTCATTACAGGAGCACTAGGTTATGTTAAGTATTATGTGTATGCCTGACTAAGATATGCTTTTCCTGATATTTAAATCAAGTTTTAAGTAAGCACATTACACATTTGGTAGGAAATCAGCTTACTGTCCCAATAATTTTGGAAGGGTCTGTCAAGGCACTTCATACACTCTGGGCACAATATCAGCTAGGCAAAAAAAGTGTATGAGGTGGAATCCAGTGTGGCCTACTGCTCTTGTAGCACCATTGACTCAAACTTCAAACTTTTGTGCATTCTGAGATGCTTTTCTGTTTACCAAATTTTTTCTCCTTTCTGATACAGACGCTTAGCCGGAAGCTACCACCATAGTGTCTGTGTAAGTTTTAAAGAAGATGTGGAAGTTTAGCAAAATATTTCCTTTGTCTGACATCTGATTGCAATAGTAGACTACCAGCCATTTCTTATACATTACCAGTTTAAAGGTTATTGTCATTATTTCAGGGCCACGTCACCTCTAGGACCCTGATGTCTCAATAATACTTCACTGCCTGTAATCACCTTACAGTTCTGCTTCACCCTCTACATTCTGTTAAATCATCTCTACCTAATTCTAAATGTATACAACTGTAGATTCATTAATAACAATGGTTTAATGCATATTATCTGTACACTATATATTTTGTGATCACTGTTGAAAATACAGTACATAATGCACACATTTTCACAGACATTTATTTGTTACATACATATATTTGCATATTTATATACATTTTTTATTTGCACTACTAGCTAATTGTCATTTTGTTACTATGTACCTGTAGTATCTATCTATCTATCTATCTATCTATCTATCTATCTATCTATATCTTTGTAATAAAAATCTGAAGGGCTCCCTGAATGCAAAGCGTCAATGAATCCCATCTTAAATCGTTATGCTGGACTGAAAGGTTCAGTGGTTATGCTTGTATTGATCTTTTTTTAGCTGTTCGGTAAATAAAAATCACGGCTGCTAAATTACACGTAAGCAAAGTTCATGCTAAACCACAGTCACTGGTCAGATATCAGGTCAGATATCTATCGGTCTTTCTGCCTGATATCTAAGCAGCTTGTATCTGTTTTTGCAATTCAAGACTTCAAAACAAAAAGTGTTATTTTATTTTCTGTTTATTCATGAATCTGATTTACGAATTGTCATTCTGCATTGCTAATTTATGTATTTTGTATATTAGTCTATTTTCAAGTCCTGAGATGGAAAGATTGTTCTCTTTGAGAAGAGGATTAGATCTCTCTTAAATTAGCTTGCCCTGTTTGAGTTTCTGAGTATTTGTAGTGTACTCTTAATAAATGCACGGAGCTGTTAAATCTGGTGAAACGGTAAATGATGTAAATCTCATTAACATTCAAATTGAAAAAAAAAAGGCATCAATGAAATGTTTTCTGCATCTCTTCAAGTATGCAGTGGCATATTACAAGCTAACTCGCACCATAAAATGATTGACTAAACACGATTCAATTTGCATATTAATGAGTAAGATGACAGATTATAATATTTGCCCGTTTTGCTTTTTCCCCAACAGGGAGTATGTGTAATTTCAGGCATTTTATTTTCCAGAAATGAATGATAGTTTTGAAAAACAAACTTTAAAAATGACTTCATTTTATTCTTCATATTATGCCTCAAGTTTTTGGTTCTACTTGAAGCGAAGAGAAACAATTAGACAGATTCTCTTCTGCGGCTTTATACCCCATGCTGTCCCACAGTATGACACCGGATGTTGTCATTTTAACCTACAGTCTTTTTTATTGTAGTGTATTTTGAAAAAAAATGTCAATTTGGCTATAATGCATTGATCTAACAACATCACTGTCTGTCCCTGTCAGCATTAAACTGTCAAAAGGCCAGCAATTTCTACGAATTTAGACATTTATTACAGGGTGTTGTTTCTCATTTCAAATGTCAAATGATTTTAAAGTGCCTGCAGGGAATAATTGGGTAGACAGAAATGATGGAAACCTTTCTTTCTCTTTTTTTTTTACACTAAGAGGGTTATAAAAGTAAAAAAAAAAGTTCAGTCATTATAAAGCAGTATGAAAGATTATCTATGTGATTTATCCATGTTGCGGTAATCAGTTTCTAAAACCCAACATACACATGGACTTTTGTGACATTTAAAATTTTCGGAGCACCGTAACTTTATTGATTTTCTGTCAGGTCATATTGCAGATCGATATTCGATTTCTTTCATATTATTTCCTATTTCTTATTATGTTTATTCACTCATTCTTATTTGTAATTAAAAAACTTTTTTTTTTATTAAGAACAGCCCATGATCTAATGTCACTGGTATACTATATGTAACTGTGTAGGTGACAAATAAAATATTGACATACTTGTACATGTGTTGTAGGCTGATTGGAATCACTAAATTGTCTATAGTGTGTGAGTGAGTATGTAATTGTGCCCTGCTATGGGTAGGATTCCAGGTTCACCATGAACTTGTGTATTATAAGCGGTACAGAAAATGAATAGATTGGTTGCGCATGCGCAAAATATCATGATATCGGGCCGGGTTTAGGTGACGTCTGGAGCTGAGCGGCTGCTTTGGTGGAGAGAAGGTGTGTATCGCACTTCTCTCTGTTAACCGGTACTTTGTCATGTTGCTTGGTGTACGTGTATATTGTGTTTGCTCAAATTTAACCCACAAATTAGCAAAAATGAGTACGAAACAGACGTCGTTAGAAAGTTAGAAATTCTGCCGGTGTTCTGGATTAAAGTCATGGCGGAATACCCTGAGATTGCCACCACAGCACTTAAATCCCTATTGCCATTTCCGACATGTTATCTGTGTGAAGCGGGGTTTTCTGCAGTGACGGCAACCAAAACAAACCAACGGAATAAACTGGACATAAGCAACACACTTCGAGTGTCATTGTCTCCTATTACCCCAGATGGAACCGTCTCGTTGCAAAGAAACAAGCTCAGGGTTCTCATTGATTTAGCGTTGTAGGGAGTTAAAAAGGCATGATTAAATACAATTAAATAAAAAAAATATTAATTTACTTGTACAGCCGCCACCCCCCACGCCCAGCGGGCCGCGGTAAAATTATCAAACATTGACCGGTCCGCGGCGAAAAAAAGGTTGGGGACCACTGCTCTAGACTCTAGGACCTTGGTTTCCAAATGAAATACGAAATAAAAAACCCTCTCATCTGTAAAGAGGACACTGGACCACTGAGCAACAGTCCAGTTCTTCTTCTCCTTCGCTCAGCTAAGATGGCTCTGACGTGGTCTGTGGTTCAGGAGTGGCTTAACAAGAGGAAAATTCCTTGACACGTCTGTGCGTGGTGGTTTTGCTGCCTTGACCCCAGCCTCAGTCCATTCTTTGTGAATTCACCCAAATTCTTGAATTGATTTTGCTTGACAAGACTCTCAAGGCTGCGGTCCTCTCGGTTGTTTGTGCATCTTTTTCTTCCATACTTTTTCCTTCCACTCCACCTTCTGTTAACAGGCTTGGATACAGCACTCTGTGAACAGCCGGCTTCTTTGGCAATAAATGTTTGCAACTTACCCTCCTTGTGAAGGGTGTCAACGATTGTCTTTTGGACGGCTGTCAGGTCAGCAGTCTTCCCCATGACTGTGTAGCCTAGTGAACCAACTTGAGAGAGCATTTTGATGGCTCAGGAAACCTTTGCAGGTGTTTTGAGTTGATTAGCTGATTGGCATGTCGCCATATTCTATTTTTTTGGTGCGTTTTTGTTAAATGTGTGCCAAAATCATCACAATTAAAAGAACCAAAAACGTAAAGTACTTCAGTCTGTGTGTACTGAATTTATAATACACAAGTTTCACTATTTGAGTTGAATTACTGAAATAAATGAACTTTTCCACAACATTCTAATTTATGGAGATGCACCTGTAAGTACAGTGAGGTCGAACTGTCTGAAAGCACTTTGTGAGAACGCTTTCATTTCTCTTTTATTGCAAATCCTATATGTTATGGCCAATCACCTGGGTGAAAGTGTAAACATTTATAAGAATTTCAGAGTTTTTTAATATTTGGAATTTCTTTTTTTTATTTTTTTTTTGCTTTTAATGACAGTGTGCACTCGAGCTTGCATGGACTCAACAGGTTTATATAAAATCTAATCCATTTTTGATCCATCGGGCTGAAAACATGCTTCAACAGTTAAGATCAGACATGAGGAAAATCCAAGCTTTTGTTCAAAGCAGTTAATATGATCAATTTCACACCTTTGCGTTCATGTAAATACGTACCTAGGAATGTGCAGAATTGTGAACAGTAAATATTTAAGATATTGAATATTTTACATGCTTTGTTTTAAATATTTAAACATTTTCATTCCCAGATTTTCAGTGTGGTCTCAGACTTTTGGACCCCACTGTATATGTTACGATAAAGCCTATTTTTCTTTCTTTCTTTAAATAAAAGAGGATTTGTGCATGCCAGACATTTTAGCACACTCATATTCAGTACAAATCAATCCCTTATGTCAATATGTCAAGAAACGAATTATCTTCTGCATGTAGACGGAGCAACTGAATGAATGTCATTGGAGTCAGCAGTGAGCTTCATGAAGAGATGATAATTGAAGTTTTCCCCTTCTCCAAGCATGCTCCCTCTCCTCTGTGTGGTATTCGGTCTAGCGGCTCTGGCTCCTGCTGAGTGCTGTGTTGAGGACGACCGTGAGGGGTTCGGCTCAACATGCATTTTGATTGCTTTTTGCATAGAGTTGCTTCCTCACACTTTCTCTCAGTCAGGTCATGTGCCACCCAACTGGGTTTGCTAAGATGTGTGATCCTGTCAGCATTTTAGTTTATTTATTTATTTTTGCTTTTGCTTTCTATTTGTACAATATTAGAAGCTTTTTATGCTTTTCCCCTTGTGCCATGCTGTTCTCTGCTTTGTCTTTTAATACCTCTATATAATGAGATTTTTGACAAATGTGATAGTAGAGTTGATGCTGTAACTGTTATTTACAGTGTCACAAGAGAGACTGAGACAGATGCATATGTACATAGTGCAATTTTATGAAAACAATATCACTCAGTCGAAAACATTCAAGAGAAGGTTCAAGTGTTTAAGGCTCTGGGTTGTTGACTTTAGGATCAGGGTTCAAGCCCCAGCACTGCCAAGCTACCACTGTTGGGCCCTTGAGCAAGGCCCTTAACTTTCACTGCTCCAGGGTGCTGTATCACGTCTAACCTTGTGCTCTGACCCCAACCTTCAAATTTGGTACTGTATATTTGAAGAAAGTGATATACATCACTCTTTTGTAATGTATATGTGACAGTATAAGGGCTTTTTGTTCTAGAATCATAGATATAGGCACAAAGACAGATGATAGGCACACAGGACACAGGAAAGCACAGGACACAGGAACACACAGGAACACACAGGACACAGGAACACACAGGACACAGAAATTATAGCCAAAACAGGATCAATAACTAGATAAGCAAACATATAAACAAGGCTTGGTATCATCATGGCACAAAGTCAGCTGAGCATATAATTTGTCACAATATAGAGGTGAATGAGAGTCTCTTATAAAGCATGATTGTGTGTGTATTTGGTTCTGGTGAGTCTTATAAGTCTAGTGGCATGTGAACAGGGCAGGGTGTGTGTGTTCTGGGATGTGGAGTCCACTGTGTCCATGTTTGTAAGTTGGGAAATGCATGATGGGAAATGGAGTCCAGGGATTCTGTAATCCTAACTATATGCAGAATTACACCAAAATTTTGCTAATTATTTTTTTCCGTAAAGTTGAAACATTTATCTACTTTTTGTCAGTACACAATGCACATTATTTTGTTTTGTTTGGTAATAAAAAAATACATTTATTGTACATTAACACTTGAAACATGTATGCAGCTGTCTAAGCAGCCGATCATACGGCAGCAGCGCAATGCACAAATTTGCCAATACAGGCCAAGAGCTTCAGTTAATGTTTACATCTAACATCAACATGGAGGAAAACTGTGATGACTGAGGTTTTAATCTCTGTGGCACGTTTGCTGCTACCAGATGGGCTGGTTTGCACATTTCAGATCCCACTGATCCCCTGGGATTTTCACACACAACAGTCTCTTGATGTGAACATTAACTAACTATTAAGTCCTGTCTACTTTTTTATGAGAAATTAACCATGACTGTGCAGTGCGACATGACAAAGAAATTCACTGCTGCATAATAAAACAGTTACAAATGCCATTTTTTTGGCATCTGGGTAAAGAGGTATATAAATGATCAGGTTTTTCTGCAAGGAATCAGTCAGTAATACTCACGTTTTAATCTGAATTACAGTCAGTTAAAAACTCTGTTTAACTACAGGTTAAATCATACTTATTGTCTACTTTATTTGGTTGTGTGTAGATGTTTAAACACTCTATTCACAGGCGATTTTCAGTGACCCCAAGCACACTGGAGCTGTTCACGAACCATAATGTTTGGTAAGGAAGAAAACAATGCTGTCTGCGATGGCTTGTTCTGTCCAGACACATCTTAAGCCAATCAGGCTGCTCTGAATAGACAAAAGGTGTTTGGATTTGAATTGGAGAGAAGTGTCCAAATATGTAAAAAGCTCATTGCTGTATTGTGCAGCAAAAAAAATAAATAATTTAAATAAATATGTATTTTAACCAACAACAATTCACAAGCTTAACATTTAAAAAAATATATAAATCTATCATAATTTATTCCATAAAATGTATTCAAGATTTTTACCTATGGCTAATTTGTCTATTATTAAAAAAAAGTAATGTACCGTTCCACAAGTTAATTGTGTATTAACTTGTGGTTTTTGATCCACCAGGGGTCTCTAATGGGAATAATGTTTCTGAACGCATTTCAATTTTGTATTTTATTTAATTACCCACAAAGATTTTTCACCCTCTAATGTCCCTCTACTACATTTTTAGTATAGGTGCAATTATCCTGGACAATCATTTAAAAAGACAAGAGCAGAAAAGTCGTTTAGTTTTTTTTTTTAACAGGAATCTAAAATGGTTGTTAATATACTAAATAATAACTAGAACATACATTTCCTGGAGAAAATGTGAATGGTGCTTGCATGTGGCAAATCTCGGAGGCTAGTGCAGATGAGCATGTGACATCATCTGAAAACTTTTGAGGAAGTTCCCCTCATTGTGCTGAGTGTTTTGATATGTCACATGTCCATGTTGTGCAAATTTTTTATTTTCACGTGAAATCACATGACGTCACGTGACTTCATCAAATTACACTTGAGGAAGTTCCCCTCTGAGTGTTTTGATATGTCACATGTCCATGTTGTAAAAAGTTTTTTGATTTTGCATATTTTTGGGGCGGGGCTGCGGCACAACCGGAAGGCCAATCGGTACACCGATTTAAAAGTTTGTTCAGAGTATCACCCTAAAGGAGCTGGCCAAGTTTAGTGTAGTTAGTTCAAAAGCTTGCCAAGTTATAAACCTCCAAAGTTTATAATGTGAGTCTATGGGGAAAAAAGGCCACTTTAAGACCCAGTACCGGAAGTACCGGTACTCGGATCGCTTATAAAAGTCATAGCACAATTTGAGCCGCTCAATTTGACACCTCATTCATGGGTCTAGGACAAAAGCTGCGGGACAAATTACGCGCCGAAGTTTTGTCCGGAAGAGTATGAACAATAGTAAGAATGTTGCTTTGCAAGCACCATTAATAAACATTTACAACATGAGTCTATAGAGTTTAATGAAAATATAACACTACAAGATTTACTTTAAACATCAATATCAAAGGAAATTTAAAGGAGTAGTTTAGTCATTTATTTTCAGTAAGTGCTTCATATCTTCAAGGTTGTGCTGGGTCTCAGGAGCACTGAGTGTAACTAACACACACACAAACACGTATCTACGGACATGTTAGGACAATTTAGAGTAACCTTCTGTATCCGTTTGCAATGCTGAATTAAAGTATCAGAAAAGAAATTTCCATAAACTTTCAGTCAGAAATTCTGTCCATCCTTCCGTCTATCTACTGTACCGCTTATCCTACACTGGGGCACCGGAAACCTGAATTAAGGCACACTAAAGTAGGAGACACCCTAGACAGGGTGTTAAACCATCACAGGGCAGAATCACATATACTCACCTGACACTACAGACAATTTATAGGTCACATGCAGCCGAAAACATATGTTTTGGACAAGGGGGTCACAGTTATAATGCACAGGGAGATCATACAAACTCCAAGCACACGGGAAGGAAACAACCCCCAACCACAAACGTGTGACATTACCATTAAGCCAGAGTGACTTCCAGTCAGAAAGTGATACATGTTTGTAGTTATGACTGTAGTATGTTGGTTGATTCTTTCTCTGAGGAAGTGCTCTTATATCTGACGGGATGGATTACACAATTTAAAGCTTCTTTAACATTTTTTTTTTTTTTTTGCAAATAACTTTAAAGAACCCATGAAGTTTTAGAGGAATTATTCCTTACTGCCTCAAGAACAGCCTTTCTGATTACAATACTTGAGTTTAACATTTCTTTCTATTTGACATGTTAAACACGTGAAATTGTTCTCTGTAGTAATCACACCTGTGCTGCAGGTTTGCTAGGAGGATAATGCTGTAGCATTAAAATGACTGAGAGTTTCACTTCATATGTTAGGCATTCAGTCCTTTTTGTTCACATGGTGACCAACTCTAGAAATAAGATCATAAAAACATCCATCACCAGCAAGAATTCATTTAGTTTTGCTACTGAGTTCATCAGCAAAGGATGTGGCACTAAAATCCTAAAAATTCTGAATCTTTAAAGTGATTTTTTTTCAAACATTTTTTTTTTTTCAAACATCCCTTTTACAATTTTTGCTTTTTTGTTACCCAGGAGTTCTTAAGTAGTGAATAATGAGCAGTATTAACATCCACGGCTTTCTGGATATGCATGATGTGAAGATGAGGATTGAGGGGGGTGAGCATGATGACGGGGGTTGTTTCCGACAGGCCCGTCCCCTTTCATTCATCATCATTTGGCATTTTAATGGCCAGACACGGCTGGCAGTACTGAGGAACTGCTGTCTGTCTCTCTCTCTCTCTCTCTCTCTCTCTCTCTCTCTCTCTCTCTCTCTCTCTCTCTCTCTCTCTCTCTATTGGACCGTCTCTCTCCATCTCACTGGTCTGCCTACAACTGTTGTCGCAGTGTTGCTCTCTCTTGCTGCAGATGCCATGCTGGCGCGCTTCCCGCTGGCATGGAAGGTCCAGATTGGTACCGGGATCAGCTCCAAAATGTCCAAGATCCGCTTCAGATTTAGGAAAGTCAAACAGGACAGACATGAGCTGTGAAAGATTTACTGTGCATATTGCTGAACTATAACATTGTTTGAGAGAAAAGTGATTTTTTTATGCATACTGTGTGTGTAGGGGTTTAGGATGTCACCCAATTTAGTCAGTGTACTATTATAGAACAGTTGGGTTGTAACAAAATGACATGATATATATATATGTTTAGTGCCAAAGGACTTAAACCCAAAGTATACATACATACATACATACATACATACATACATACATACATACATACATTAAGCCGAATTTTCAGCATAACCATGACATGCGCTTTGTGCTGTGCCACATGTTTTTGGTAATTTTGTCCAATGATCTTGAAATTTAAAGAACGCACAGCTGCAAGAAAGTAAAGATGTGGCGCTTTTTTTTTTGCTACTTCTGAGCGCACGTCTCTAGTCTTAACCAGATGTTCTGGGGAAAGCTCTTTATAATCTGTTAATGCAAAGTCCGTCTGATTTGGATTGAAAAATATATTACTCCACTGTAGAAAAGCAACCGTCACTAGCAGGGAATCTCAGGTGTGATTTCCATTACCCAGCACTGGCACCTCTGCTCTTCAACTTCATCATTCGTGATTCCCTCATTGCCTCCTAGCTCCACTGCAAGATAGACCCCAGGCCTTCAAAACGGGGTGGTGACAGGAATTATTCAATTATCTTCAACCACACAAAATGAAGTATGACACGTTCCCAGTGAGCATACCGTAGGCTGCATGTCAATGTCAATGAAAGGATACCAGGCTATTAAAAGCTTTAGTCCTCAGTTTAGTTAACCTCTTTCCTTGCAGTATGTGGAGCATAGGGAATTAAACTGTCCAGCATTAATGGGATACGATGGCAAGAAGATGAAAAGATGAAATCCAAATCAGACAGACAAGACATGTACCAGCTCCATTTGGATTCCACTTCATGAAGATTCCAGATATTCAAAGAGAAGATGCCGACTACATGTGATCTTTGAGGACCAACAACCTCCTATTCAATACTCAATTAATGGACTGTATATGACTGTAGAAAGGACATTGGTGTTTATAACAATTTATAATCACACCCTCCAGTGTCACCCAAATGAGAATGGGTTCCCTTTTGAGTCTGGTTCTTCTCAAGGTTTCTTCCTTTTCCATGTAAGGTCACTTTCCTTGCTACAGTCGCCTCAGTCACATCAGGCTTGCTCATTAGGGATAAATACTTTTTGTACTATATGTCTTATGTTCTGTAAAGCCTTTGTTAAAAGTGATATATAAATAAAATTTAATTGAATTGCAAATTTTCTGAAACCAGGAAATGGGAGAACATTTGCCGATGCTATCCATTTAGCAGTTTCGTATCGTTCGTTCACCTCTCCATCATCAAATGATGCTTGTTTGATGTCTTCACTTAGTACGGACGAAGGTTAGGTCAAGGACAGCAAGATCGATTAGAGCAGGGTGATGTCTCTGAGATTTACAAAATGCTTCTGTTCAATTCAATTCAAGTTTATTTGTATAGCGCTTTTTACAATAGACATTGTCTCAAAGCAGCTTTACAGAACATAAACATAGAGCAGAAGGTAAACATAATTAATGATAAAGGAAATAACGAATAATAAAAGAAATAAGAATTAACAGAATAAAAATTCTAGGTTATTATTAGATGTATATAGTTCACAATGTGTATATATTTATTCCCCTATGAGCAAGTCTGAGGTGACTCAGGCAGCAGTGGCAAGGAAAAACTCCCTTAAATTGGTAAAGGAAGAAACCTTGAGAGGAACCGGACTCAAGGGGGAACCCATCCTCATATGGGTGACACTGGGGGTGTGATTGTAATATACAGTCAATTAAATGTTGTATTGGTGTAAGTATCATGGACTTCGGATCTCCTTAGTATCACAGAGTCTAAATGGAGATGTCTCAGGATTCTTAGAATCGGCCTCGGCTCAGTGGACGTCCAAAGGCTTCGTCCCACAGAGGACGTTGGGAGCTGGTACAATGTCTGGATGCCTCGGGATGGGTACAAAGAGAGAAGCAGTGGAAAGGGATTAACATATCTGCTGTTCATAAAAATGTGCCGGTCTGAGGTACTAGTGCATGATACTATAGGATGTATTATGTGTACGCCTGACTAAAGAGATGAGTTTTTAATCTACATTTAAACTGGGAAAGTGTGTCTGAGCCCCGAACACTATCAGGAAGACTATTCCAAAGTTTGGGAGCTAAATACGAAAACTGTTTGCTTCACAGTTGTTAAATAAATCAGTGCGATTTACAAGAAATTCTTCCTCAGGAGGAATGTACAGTACTTTACTCAAATAGTGGTGTGCTTTTGTGTGTTTCTGTGTAGAAAAAGGTAACACAAAACGCTCGTATGTTGTGCTGTGAACAAATAGTGAACTGTTCTTTCAGGCTAACATGGTAGTCCAAGAAGGAACCTCATTAAAGGATTTTTTTTTGTTATTTTTTCTTTGGTCACACACATACAGTATCGCTGTATCTATTTTATAAAAATATGCATTTAGATGAGGGGGTTATTTTTATTAATTTATTAGGTATTTGCAAGGTCATCTTTTTGCCTATTTCTGTTGTGTTTCCATGTCAGAATAAAATGTGAAAAAGACATGCGAGTTAATTTGGACCCGGACTGTGTGCTCTCTAATGGAGCGCTATGATGTAAATGCCACCAGAATTAAAGATTCCATTAGATCTCCTATCACTGTTCTCTGTTCATTTTGTGTCTCATTAATGAATTAAAGATTTTGAAGGTTAGCTCATAACGTTATAGTGTAATTACATCTTTCTGAAGCCATGCTGTGATGATTAAAGAACATGTAAATTGGATATATGTATCAAATGCATATTATGGTTTAGAACTGAGCCGTGGAGCATGGAAGGAAATTCGGGGTTATTTGTTATCGCACTTATAAAGTCGTACATACATGAAAGCTCGAGCTTCAGTTTTCTTCATTCCTCTGCAGCAGCTGTATTTAAATCTGCCAACTTTATCAGCCAACTTTAATCATCTGCTGACTCAAAAATCATTTAACCAAGCAAATGTCAACTTCCATCCATACACCCTGTGTAGTCTGTCGTAATAAAACAACTCAAAGAATATGAACAGAATGTTAAGTTTTTTAAGTTGTACTTTTTTAACCTTAGAGTTTTAACCTTAGAGTTCAGGATTCTTTTCTGATTCTAATGCGAATCTTACTTTTTAGATGATTCATTTGTTTCTTTGCTGTCATTGTTTTTTATGTTAATTGGTTTTCTTTTTCTTGAGAAAAAATAATCATTAGTTCTCATAACACAGCATCTAATTCAGTTTGCTGTCTGTGGAATCAATAGTGTGTCTTCTGATGCTTTCATTTATCAGCACAAAACAAGATGTGTCCTCCGGTCAAAGGCCAGACAACACAGCATGCTAGAAAAAAAATCATCAATAATCATGAAATGTCAGGGTGAAGGGGAAATAATAAAAAGGAGGGGGAAAAAATCCAAACACCTCTTTTCATTGAAAGACAGAATACTCAGAGAGCATTGTTCTTGTTAAATGCCATGTGTTTGGTAGCCTGTCGGTATGCTGCTAACACAGAAAGCAAAACTTTACATTAGTTGTGTTTCAGTGGTTTGAGAACCTGATATTTATGCAAAAAAAAAAAAATACAGTTTAAATTCTGCCTTGTGGATAACATGGGAAGCTTTTGTATAAAACTGTGTATATGTCTTATGCTCATTTCAATTTAGAAAAAAAAAGACATTTTGATGTTCAGTTTTTCCATAGACATCTAAAAGGTTATTAGGCTTATTCCATTAGGGGGACCTGCATAGAGCCCTGGCAGAGAAGACCTTCCTTTCAGCAAAGCTTCCACAGCGATACCCTTCTGGAAAAGATGAGTGGATATTTCATCATGGGTTTACTGAGTCAAAGCAACTGTGTCTCCTTAGACTTAACATACTGTATATGTGGTATGTGTTACCACATTGTACTGTTTGGATTTTAATCTCGTAGGGAGCTTTTAGACTGAAAAATTGATAATGTGAATGCTGGCATGTGGAGCAGGAGGAACTGAGGTACTGAACCTGAGATTACCTGTATAAAGTGGTGTTGCACTGGAACTCTGCTGCAAGTCCCATGAACTTGTGACTATAGAGAACACATGTGCAGAGGGAACTGGTAGGTCAGTGAGTAAGGTGTTGACCACTAATCAGAAGGTTGTGAGTTTGAATCCCAAGGCCTTCAAGCTAGCACTCCTGGGCCCCTGAGCAAGGCCTCTAACCCTCAATTGCTCAGCTGTATAAATAAGATAAATGTAAGTTGCTCTGGATAAAGACCATAAATACCATAAATGTTTGTAAGATGGTGCAAGATGAATGCAAATGCAGCAGGTTTCAGTAGAATCAAGCAAGACTGAAACCACAGCAGTGCTGTGGGTTAACAGTGGCACTCAGATTTGGACCACAGCAAACGTGACCATGCGGCGTTTCTGTTGCTTATCTGTTACTTAAACACTAATAGAAATGATGTAGGACTGCTGCTATAGGTACTGTAACAAATAAAGACATTTTACATTTACGTCATTTATCAGACACCCGTATCCAGAGTGACTTCCATCCATCCATCCATCCATCCATCCATCCATCCATCTTCTACCGCTTATCCAGGGCCGGGTCGCGGGGGCAGCAGTCTAAGCAGGGATGCCCAGACTTCCCTCTCCCCAGACACTTCCTCCAGCTCTTCCGGGGGAATACCGAGGCGTTCCCAGGCCAGCTGAGAGACATAGTCCCTCCAGCTTGTCCTAGTTGACTCCTCTCGATGTGGAGGAGCAGCGGCTCTACTCTGAGCTCCTCCCGAGTGACCGAGCTCCTCACCCTATCTCTAAGGGAGCGCCCAGCCACCCTGCGGAGGAAACTCATTTCGGCCGCCTGTATCCGGGATCTCGTCCTTTCGGTCATGACCCAAAGCTCATGACCATAGGTGAGGGTAGGGACGTAGATCGACCGGTAAATAGAGAGCTTCGCCTTGTGGCTCAGCTCTTTCTTCACCACAACAGATCGTTATATCGACCGCATCACTGCAGAAGATACACCAATCCGCCTGTCGATCTCCCGCTCCATCTTTCCATCTTTAAACGAGACCCCTGCTGCTATAGGTACTGTAACAAATAAAGACATTTTACATTTACGTCATTTATCAGACACCCGTATCCAGAGTGACTTCCATCCATCATCCATCCATCCATCCATCCATCCATCCATCCATCCATCCATCTTCTACCGCTTATCCAGGGCCGGGTCGCGGGGGCAGCAGTCTAAGCAGGGATGCCCAGACTTCCCTCTCCCCAGACACTTCCTCCAGCTCTTCCGGGGGAATACCGAGGCGTTCCCAGGCCAGCTGAGAGACATAGTCCCTCCATCCCTTTAAGTATCCAAGATACTTAAACTCCTCCACTGGAGGCAGGAGCTCTCCACCAACCTGAAGGGGGCAAGCCACCCTTTTCCGACTGAGAACCATGGCCTCGGACTTGGAGGTGCTGATTCTCATCCCCGCCGCTTCCACTCGGCTGCAAACCGTCCCAGTGCACGCTGAAGGTCCTGGTTTGAAGAAGCCCGCAGGACAACATCATCTGCAAAAAGCAGAGACGAAATCCTGTGGTCCCCAAACTGGACACCCTCCGGCTCCATACTGCGCCTAGAAATCCTGTCCATATAAGTAATGAACAGGACCGGTGACAAAGGGCAGCCCTGCCGGAGTCCAACATGCACCGGGAACAAGTCTGACTTACTGCCGGCAATGCGAACCAAACTCCTGCTCCGGTCATATAGGGACCGGAAAGCCCTTAACAGAGGGCCCCGGACCCCATACTCCCACCACGAGGGACACAGTGGAAAGCCTTCTCCAGATCCACAAAACACATGTGAAGTGGTTGGGCAAACTCCCATGAACCCTCCAGCAACCTGGCGAGGGTATAGAGATGGTCCAGTGTTCCACGACCGGGACGAAACCCGCATTGTTCCTCCTGAATCCGAGGTTCGACTATCGGCCGAATTCTCCTCTCCAGTACCCTGGCATAGACTTTTCCGGGGAGGCTGAGGAGTGTGATCCCCCTATAGTTGGAACACACCCTCCGGTCCCCTTTCTTAAACAGAGGGACCACCACCCCAGTCTGCCAGTCCAGAGGCACTGTCCCCAACCTCCACACGATTGGGGCTCAATCAAGTCAACCAAGACAGCCCCACAACATCCAGAGACTTGAGGTACTCAGGGCGGATCTCATCCACCCCCGGTGCCTTGCCATTGAGGAGCTTCTCAACTACCTCAGTGACCTCAGCTTGGGGAATTGACGAGTCCACAACTGAGCCCCTGCCCTCTGCTTCCTCAGTGGAAGACATGTCGGTGGGGTTGAGGAGAACCTCGAAGTATTCCTTCCACCGTCCGAGGATGTCCCCAGTCGAAGTCAGCAGATTCCCACTCCCACTGTAAACAGTGTGAGCAGGGCACTGCTTCCCCCTCCTGAGGCGCCGGACGGTTTTCCAGAATTTCTTCGAGGCCAACCGATAGTTCTTCTCCATGGCCTCACCGAACTCCTCCCAGACCCGAGTTTTTGCCTCCGTAACCACCCGGGCTGAAGCTCGCTTGGCCCTTCGGTACCTATCAGCTGCCTCCGGAGTCCCCCGAGCCAACCAGGCTCGATAGGACTCCTTCTTCAGCTTGACGGCATCCCTTACTTCCGGGGTCCACCACCGGGTTCGGGGATTGCCACCACGACAGGCACTGGAGACCTTACGGCCACAGCTCCGAGCGGCCGCGTCGACAATGGAGGTGGAGAACATGGTCCACTCGAACTCAAAGTCTCCAACCTCCCTCGGGATCTGGTTGAAGCTCTACCGGAGGTGGGAGTTGAAGATCTCTCTGACCGGAGACTCTGTCAAACGTTCCCTGCAGACCCTCACAGTACGTTTCGGTCTGCCAAGTCTGTCCAACTTCCTCCCCCGCCATCAGATCCAACTCACCACCAGGTGGTGATCAGTTGACAGCTCCGCCCCTCTCTTTACCCGAGTGTCCAAGACATACGGCCGGAGGTCAGATGAAACAACCACAAAGTCGATCATCGACTTCCGACCTAGGGTGTCCTGGTGCCATGTGTACTGATGGACACCCTTATGCTTGAACATGGTGTTCATTATGGACAAACTGTGACTAGCACAGAAGTCCAATAACAGAACACCACTCGGGTTCAGGTCGGGGGGGGTTGTTCCTCTCAATCACGCCCCTCCAGGTGTCACTGTCACTGCCCACGTGAGCGTTGAAGTCCCCCAGTAGAACGACGAAGTCCCCGGTCGGAGCGCTTTCCAGCACCCCTTCCAGACACGCCAAGAAGGTCGGGTACTCTACACTGCCATTTAGCCCATAAGCACAAATAACCATGAGAGACCTATCCCCGACCCGAAGGCGCAGGGAAACGACCCTCTCGTTCACCGGGGTGAACTCCAACACATGGTTGCTGAGCTGGCGGGCTATGAGCAAGCCCACACCAGCCTGCCGCCTCTCACCATGGGCAACTTCAGAGTAGTAGAGAGTCCAGCCTCTCTCAAGGAGTTGGATGGGAGGTGAGCCCAACTATATCTAGTCGGTATCTCTCAACCTCCCACACCAGCTCAGGCTCCTTCCCCCCCAGCGAGGTGACATTCCATGTCCCTAGTGCCAGATTCCGTGTCTGGGGATTGGGTCGCCAAGGCCCCCGCCTTCGACTGCCACCCAATCCACATTGCACCGGCCCCTTACGGTTTCTCCTGCAGGTGGTGGGCCCACAGGAGATCGGCCCCACGTCGCTCTTTCGGGCTGAGCCCGGCCGGGCCCCGTGAGGCAAAACCCGGCCACCAGGCGCTCGCATTCGAGCCCCAACCCCGGGCCTGGCTCCAGGGCGGGGCCCCGGTTGCGCCTTACCGGGCGACGTCACGGACCTTGATTTGATCAGAGTGACTTACAATTTATTCCAATTTATACAACTGAGCAATTGAGGGTTAAGGGCCTGGCTCAGCGGCCCAGCAGTGGCAGCCTGGTGGACCTGGGATTCAAACTCATGACCTTCTGATCAGTAGTCCAACATCTTAATAGACTTAACTACTTAATAGGCTACCATGATCTTAATAGAAAAGGTAACAAACTGAATATCAACTACACAAGGATCAACTTGAGACACGTTTTTTTTAAGTAAAAGTATACTTGAAACTTCCGATATGTGCAAATAATATAATGTAATCCTCAACTTGTCACAATGACTGTCTGAATGTGCACCTTTTAGAAAAAAGGTTTCTCATCTTGTCCTTCTGGGGGAATCCTTATGTATAAAACATGTTAACACTCTGTCAAAGATCCCCTTGGGAAAGCTTGTTTTCAAGCAGTGTAATCCTCTACTGTATGTTTTTGCCTTGAGATCTCTGTAAAGTTTCATTATGTGTGTGTGTGTGACTGTTACTGTATGATATCTAACAGAAAAACTCCAAATGACACTCTGAATGAACAACAACCATCTATTAAAACATGGAAGTTGTTTATTTAAATTGATTATTTCCAACCTTAGATAACAAATATAAAATAAAATCTATATTGTCTATTATGTTTAGAACCTGAATGTAGTTTGATCTATTTTTTTATTTTCAGTTGGCACTGAAACACAGGATATCTCCATATTAAATAAACCACAAAGTAAGTAGTTATCTCTCCAATTTAAATTTGTCTAATGCAATTAAATTCCATTTTATTTTATTTCTACAGACATGGTGGATATTGTTATAGTCTTTAAAGAAGGAGCTTAAAAGTAACTAAATTCAGGATATAAATTATACATTTGAAATGTATTCCTAATGAGCAGAGGTGAAGGTAGCAAGGAAAAACTCCCTGAGATGATATGAGGAAGAAACCCAGACTACGAAGGAAACTCAGCCTCATCTAGGTGACAGCGGCGAGTGTTATAAATAATTTCCCTTCTAAATCCGTGTACTGTATGATCAAAAAGTGAAACTGCCATGACTAAAATGACTAAATGTCATTCTAGTTTTAACAGGAAAGTTATCTTGTGGAAAGATCTGATCATTTGGGGTGTTTATAGTGCTTTGCTACTATACTAACATGTTTCTAAGATTTTTTATTGACCTTGATATAATACTCCATAGCAAATAAACAACAGTCCAGTTCACATTTATCTGAGAGTTTTGAATAATTACAGTGGTTTGTCCCTGCAGTGTAGATGACAGGATATTGGGACCCTACCAGCAGATGGTGCACTAACTCTGGTGCTTTTTGGGGTGGTAAGAATGTTACTGCTAAAGTTTTGTAAAACTTTTAGACACATTTATGAAACTGCATGAAGCTATGCATATACAGTACGCAGACTTTTGTGTCAAAGTTATTATTTATGTTTCAATGAGGGGAGAATATTTTCAACAGAATTCTGGGTCTCTCTTCAAGCACCCCTGACGTCATTCCCACAGACCACATTTTTATGATTTTATGAATGAAGCAATTACTACATAAGACAACCCGGCATGATTTTCGCATTCTGCTATGTAGCCAGTGCATTTTCTTCTTTCTGAGGAAGAAGCCTCATTTGCAAGTATAATAGCTTTAGTGTGTTTGCTGCAAGCATCATGTTATCCTGTTAATTATTAAAATAATGGGTGATATGGTTCTTCATTAATCACTGATGCTTTGGAGTGCGGCCTGTCAGGACAGCCTAATCATTTCACCAGCGAATAATTAGTACGCAAGATGCAGCCCAGGAAAAAATATGCAGAGACTGTTGAAGTCAACCTGTTGCATGATTTCTCGTATTGAGGAAAACATACTTCGCTGTGTTTCGGATGTACGTAAATATCTTATGTGATACAGCAGTGTAGTGAAATACTGCTTCACAGGTTTTACACACTTGTAAAATTTGCTCACGTGAAACATAAAGAAAGAAAGAAAGAAAGAAAGAAAGAAAGAAAGAAAGAAAGAAAGGTGCTTGTGAGAATCTGGACAGGATCTGGTTCAGGACCTCCTCATTGTCCCCTCGTGCTTGGCAGTACTCTCCAGAACCCCTAGTTCCCCATGCGTCATTCACAGGAAGAGAATACAATATTGTTTTCGGTCAGGCTTGATGTTAGGCAGACTGTAGCGAGAGGGCAGAGAGGAGGGCTCACAGAGAGGGGGTAATGAACAACTGAGTAGAATCTTAAAGCCTTAAACTCTTTGTTTCTGTCACTTTATGGTCACTTACTGTGGAGATTCATATTCAAATGGATCGGGGCTGTGAATTGACTGTTCACACATTCGCAGTCGTATATATTCACCTCCACCCATCAGCCCCTCTTGATAAAAAGAACACCCCCCGTGAGTAGAGCTAATTAGAATGAAGGTTACAATTTAAAAAGAAAGCATCTCAATCCAATAGTCACTCATGCATTAAGCCCAGATTTTTTTTGTCAGCTCTTGAATGCCGAGGTGCCAAGCTTGAAAAAAAAGGTTGGCTGGTGGAGGTTTGAATATAAGACCTGTGTTTGACACCAGCTCTCTCATGAATAAATAGTCACACCCAAGATCCCAAGTTAGACAAGTGAATTTTTTCTAGAGCTTTAAGTTAGTTAAGGTTTTAGTCTACAGATTTTAGTCAGATCTTGGATGACCTCATCTGAAAGTTATTCTCTGTGGAATATGTGTCATGTGAGGGAAAGCGCAGTAATGTTTTGGACATGCCTCAGTGAACAGATGAAAAAAACTTAGGGTAATCTGTAGCCTATGCAGCCCCACGAGTGCTCCTCAATAACATGCTGGGAAGAAAAACACAACAAGCTGAAGGAAATGTGCTTTGATGCCTGCATTCTTTGCTTGCAAGTCAATTTTCCAATACACCTCCTAACAGATGTGTTGCTCATGGATCCACAGACAATATATATCCATTAGTGCATGTTGTCTTACAGCCTTGACAACTGAGCCATCCAGTCAATCCAGAACTCACAGTTGTGTCTGTGCATTTGTGTGTGTTATTTATATATATAGATATATATATATATATATATATATATATATATATATATATATATATATATATATGGGGAGAGAGAGAGAGAGAGAGAGAGAGAGAGAGAGAATGTAGGTGAGGAGGTAACCACTTCTGATTCCTTCCATTCTATTGACCCTTCGTTCTCTAGAGTTGTGGATTGTCTGACACAGATCAAATCACCTGAAATCCTTCAGATGTCTCTGGCAAGCCTGGCTTCCCTGCTGGCATTCAGGGGAGTTCCTGCAGGAAAACATGCAGACATACTGACTGTACTGCATGTCTCCAGTCAGCAGTGAGAAGAAAAACTCAGAAGGTCAGAACCCTTCAGCAGTCACAAATCATATCAACGTGTGAGGAGGATTTCCATCACAGCTGCTTCCTCATCTGGATAAACAGGACAGGAAACGTGAAACCTCTTCTTCCTCTGACTGGTATGGTGTAGAGAGAGGAGACAAGAGAATTTAGGGAGGGATCCTATGGTGCTCAATAAATGATTTTTTAACATAAAGATCAGTTTTCAGGTTAATGTCATTCACCCTACGGGGGGTGGGGGGTGGGGGGGGTGGGGGGGTGGGTAGTGACTGGAGTTTCATTCCAGGACATTTAAAGAACCCTGCGATTTGCTTCCTGACCAGGCCAAGTTTTATTCCTAAGACAGTTCATTTCTAATCTTTTAGTCAGAGGTAACAGAAATGATGAAACCGGAAGCCATGTTTCTAATTTATCTTGTTTCCTCTGTAATGTTTTATACATTTTTGTTTTTGTATATACTGTATATTATATTATGTCTTTATTCTTTATTCTTTTTTTACTGCTGTAACAGAGAAATTTCCCCACTGTGGGACGAATAAAGGAATATCTTATCTTATTTTATCTTATCTTATCTTATCTTATCTTATGTCCATTACTAATAGGACGTTCTAAAAAGTGACTACAAGAATAGCGATCAACCACTGAGGGTGATATTTCACTTTATATTAACCACTTATAGACCTCCACTCCGGCATATCTAAGATGACTCATTTGCATGCATGGGTATATATGATATAACTCCCAGTGTCCTTAAGAGAGATGCTAATGGTAATGGGGTCATGATCTCTGAATCCTCCCCTTCAGCTATGCGGTTTGTTCTCCTCTAGGACCGGGGTGCTTCTCAGCAGCATATGTCGAGTCCTTCCAGTGTTCTTTTTTGCTGGGTGCACTGGAGTGTGGGTGTTGCGTTGGTGTTGCGATAAAAAAAAAGTGTTATGTGTACACTTTGGCATGCAGAAAGAAGATGACAAAGCACACCATGGCCTGATGAGACCTGGGGTAAGAGTTAAGTGTTAAATTGAAGCGACAGAATTTTAATTGCTGTACTGGATAGTCGAATTTATCTCCCATTGAAAGCCTAATAGACGTTAATAAATGAAATATGATGCATCTTAATGAGTTGATAGTGACATAAATGAAATACACAAATGATCTGTGCTTTAATCTAGAAGGATTTTTACGCAGCGAGAAAGCCCTCCAAGGGTGTGTTCCAGACTAATTAATTCCACTTATCTTGTTGTGTGAGGCGGCAGCAGCATGCTGTGTCTCCCAAAAATCAGTGTTTGCATTCTCTGTCTAGATCCTGTTCATGTTCTGACCCTGTGTGAACTATCTGATTCAACATTCCTCTCTCCTCAGAGGTTGTCATGCACAACTCCGACGGCAACGATGAGATCTAATCGACCAGACGTCGCTGCCGACGTGGAGCGTTTTTTGTACTCGCCATGTGGCGAATACAAAACTGCCAGTGCTTACTGATTTTGTGTGTCTCATTTTGTTTTCTCTAGTGAAAACCTTTCATGACATTTTACAAAGTTTGGCAGTTTTATAAGAAACAAGGTTCTTAGGCTGGTACAGAATGAGTATTTAAGCAAACCCGGCGTAGTCAGGCATCACTAAGCACAGATATATGAGAAGAGGCATCCACAATGTTCATTTATTTCTAGAATTACTTGCTAATCTCAGAAGTAATGTCTTGCATCAGGCTTCTTATTAGCCATTCAAACTTAACATGCATGCTTAAACTTGCTTAAAGGCTTTCTCGATATTAACAATGCATTCTAAGTGGAATGATTTCTGTCATATTTTTGAGTCAAAACTCCCTGCCTTCCCTTCACCCTGGGATCGCTGTTTTCTTATTAACTCTCCCCAGTTCTGCCCAACAGGAAGTCTAAATATGCATGCCTTAAATTCCCTCATCTGCCTTTCTGAATGTGAATTACATAGCCAATGGCATAACGCCAGTTCAGGACGAAAGCAGTGTCATCCAGGGTAAACAGCAGCTCCGTGTCTTCTGTCTCTCTGCAAGGATCCCCACCCCACATGGAAAGCCATCACAGATAAGGGCAAAACAGATAACGTGTGCTAGCAGCCAAAACATGCATGACAGATGATATCAGGAACAGTTGCCGTTGCATCAGCTGGTCATTGGGAAAAAAGAAGAGAAGAGAGCAAAATGACTATCCTACAGGGGGCAGCAGCTTCGGGTTCTGATGTGTTTTTATGTGGGAAGAGCAGATAAATGAGGCAACACCACAGGTATTGCCACCCATCAATAAAATAGGCAAAATTAATTACACAGAATCACAATGGGCCTCACATGCAAACAGGATTTGAAGCTACTACAAAATGTGCTTGCAATGCATCTGAAATTATCGTTTAATTTCATTCTGAAAGCAGACAGACGTCACCAAAAACTGCTCCAAGCAACACACGAGCTGCTAATTTCCACCTGGTAATGGGAGATAAAATGGTGCAAAACTTGTAGCTGCAAGCTTCTCATTGCCTTATGGGTTGAAGGATAGCATGTCATCAAAGATTTGGACAAAGAGGTGATGCTGAGATGAATTACATTTTTGACGGTGATGGAAGAAACCAAGTGTTTGCCAGCAGCAAAGCTAACTAACTCACAGAAACACCCAATGCCAGCCACTGACTGTGAATAAGATTTGCTCTTTCATGTCATTCTCATTTGCCTCACAAAACTAAGAGTAATGTACTGTAGAGCCTTGTATTCCTGAACTCTTGAGTTGCTTCAAGTCATTGGAATGTCTTGCCATTTATTTTGTACAATCTACTGTACTTCTCCACTGCACAATCCCTCATATCTTAATTAAAGCGGCCCCTGGAATAAGAGCCAGATTATCTGCTAAGCCTTGTTCTAGCTGGAAAGACTTCCTGCTTCTGCTTGCCTTTCTCTTAGCCTGACTGACCAGAATTCTTCGGCAGAATAAGTATTAAGGGTATGTGTCTGGGCATGAGTGCAAAAGTCTTCATATTTTTTATAGACGTTTTGTCTTAGGTGTTTGTTTTCATGTATCAGTAGCAAAATAGAACATGTTGATTTCTAATCATCCATTATACGAAAAAGCTGCAGTGAAATGTTTTCGTCATTGCAGAAAAGAACAACATAATGGACGATCTCTGGGGGATTTTCTGGAGAAACCCCAGCAGATATGTGGCAAGCTGCTTGGAAAAAGACAAAGGATGGTCATATCAAATATTGACTTTTCCATGATTTTTTTTTTTCATTACTTCTTTTTACATCGATCCATTTTCTGAACCTCTTACAGGGTCACTGCGAGCCTGGAACCAGTACCAGGGGAATCAGGGCAAAAGGCAGGAGAAAAACCCTAGATGGGTATCGACTCATCGCACCTTCTCTTTATATATTTAATGTAAAAATTCATTTTATTAGTTGTAAATACATATTTGCTTTATAGAACTTTGTTACATTCTTTACATGTAATTTTCACTTCACTGCAGGTTTTCTACTGTATATAAATGTGTAAGTGACAAATAAAATCCAGAATAAATCTTAAAGAATTTGCTCAGAACTTTAGGTCTATTTTCTTTCTATTTGATTCTATTTTTATGAGATGCATTGTCACAAATATTTGCAGTACAAAAATGCAAATAAATAAAAATTTCACTACATGTCATGGAGTGTGTGTGTGTGTGTGTGTGTGTGTGTGTGTGTGTGTGTGTGTGTGTGTGTGTGTGTGTGTGTGTGTGTGAATTTGGAATTTAAATTTAAGAACTGAAGGTTATATCTTCATAAATAAGTGTTAATGCAATGGACCACCAGGATCATCAGGCCCTACCTCCATTGTTGTCCAGCTCTCAAATGGGTCATCAGACACTTGCAGTGTACAAACTAAATGTCTGAACAAAGTTCCACCCTTAAAGACACTGGGTTCTTTAATTAATGCTTTAATGCCAGCTATTCAGTTTATGAACAAGCATGATCAGATTTCTTCTAAGCTTTTAGTATAAATGCAATTAATATGATAGTTCAGTTATGGCAGCTGTATGTGTTTGTGTGCTCCAGCTGCCTGCAGTGAACACTGGCTGAGTTTGGGCTGAACCTGCTGCACATCTGGGTGATAGTTAGAAGGGGGAAGGGGTCCTGGAGGAAAGAAGGAAGGACGAATGAATAGAAGGAACACAGAGAAAGACAGACAGACATCTAAAATGGGGACTGTTGCTGCTTGGCCCAGGCTGAATGGTGCTCTCATTCTACGTGAGGGGCAAACAAATGGGTCATTGGCTGGCAGGGCTGAGCTTAAGATTCATTTGAAAGTCTTCCGCATTTGGAAGCACGGCAGCTCTTAGGGAACTATCAAATATGAATGGGGAAGTCTGTGACAGCCTCCCAATGTGAAAACTCCCAGTGCGAGTTTCTGTTCACATGAAGAGCACTTAAATGACTTAAAATCAAATAAGTATCAAATCAAATCACGTTTTAGTTGTCACATACTCATACATACAGGATACAACATGCAGTGAAATGCTTTTTACGTCTGTCCTGTATTCAGGCATAGAAAGGAATGGAATTAAAGATAAAAATAAAATCAAAAGGAGGTAGATAAATAAAAAAGTATAAACTATATAAAATATATGAAAATATATGTAAATACATAAATGCGTATGGTGGATATTGGCAGTATAAATTAAAAATTATTTTGTGATTGTCCTTAAAGTGTCCATGTGCAGTATTGGTATAAAGTGGCACTGTGCTGTGCAAGTCCAGAGTTAAAGTGTCATAATGCAAAAAAAGGTTGTGCAGAAAAAAAGTGAAGATGGAGGGAGAGGTCCAGTACTAGATCCTGTGTGTTTCCTGGTTAAGACTCCGAATGGCCTGCAGGAAGAAGCTTCTCCTCATTCTCTCTATGTTTGCTTTCAAGCAGCGGAGGCGTTTCCCTGAATGCAACAAAGAAAAGAGTACATTGTTGGGAGGGCTGAGGTCCTTTTCAATCTTTCTGGCACTTTCTTGAGGGATCACATGTCCTGCATGGTGCTGTTCCCAAACCAGGAAGTGATGCTACTAGTCAGGACACTCTCAGTGGTGCAGGTGTAGAAAGTCTTTAGCACCTGAGAGGTATTTTGAAGTCCCTTGAGTGTCTCAGGTGGTACAGACGCTGCCGGGCCTTCTTCCCCAGGTTGTTGATGTGACAGGACCAAGACAGGTCCTGTGTGATGTGAACACATAGGTACCGGAAACTGTCCTCTCTCTCCACTGGGGTCCCTTTGCTGTTTAGCTGTTGGTATGACCGCTCCTGCTTCGTGCTGAAGTCCACTATCAACTCCTTAATCTTGCTGACATTCAGGAGAAGATTGTTCTCCTGGTACCATCTCTCCAGGTTTTTAGTCTCCTGTAGGTAGGCCATCTCATCGTTGTTGGAGATCAGGCCCACCACGACAGTGTCTTCAGCAAACTTGATAATGGTGGTGGAGTTGGAAGTGGCCACACAGTCATATGTGTATAGTGAGTACAGCAGGGGGTTCGGAACACAACCCTGGGGAGCTCCAGTGCTGAGGGTGAGAGTGGATGAGGTGTGTTTACCCATCCGTATGGCTTGTGGTCTGTCTGTCAGAGTCCCAGGACCTCCAACTTAGAGGAGAGCATGGAGGGAATTATGGACGTCTGAGGCCTTGTAGTTGATAGATGAAGGTGTTGAGTATTTTAAACAGCTATCCTGTACACAGTAGAATTACATCAAAAAGCACTTGTATAAAAACAAGACAGTCACTCAGAGACACATTGGAAGCCATCTACACTGTCTCATTTGTCACTCTGTATTTTGTCACTTGCTGCTTTTCAGAAAAATGTTGCCATACTGAAATTTTTGGTGGATTGTACTGCATGGCAGTGTTTAGGTCAACTGGCCTGATTACACTGAGTTTAATTTATGTCCTTTCCTTCTGTCTCTCTTTTAGGCAAACCATAAAGTGGCAGCCTTGTTCCTCTGCTCCCAATCCATTTAGCTGTCAGAGCATATTAAAACAGAGCTTCATCACCAAATTGTGAACAGGCGCTCCCCCAGCTAACCAAATCAATTCTATCTCTCTGAAAGGTAAAATGTAATTACCTTTTCTGTTTGGTTGTTGTTGCTGCTCATTTAAATGACAATGATCTATGTATACTGCTGAACTGACAGCAGGTAAACATGTATCCCCAGGGCTGGCTAATAGGCCCTTCAATCAGAAGCTGCTCAGTGCTCTTTGACAAATAGCTGCAAATGAATGTACACACACATACACACACACAGACAAATGCACAAAAAAACATATATACAGTTTTTATTGGTTTAAAACTGCCAGCAAGCTAGTCGATTTATCTTTGATCTGATGCAAGCTGCAACTAAAATGAATGTGCATCATGATTTGTCTATCTGTCGGTTAAATCCTGCCTGCTTCTTAAACCGAATGTGTCATACTTTTTCTCTGGAGACAGACAGAATGCTCTGAGCTGTCTTTTGCTTTTGAACAGCCTCATCGCCTGCGGCTACTCACACTATACAGTGGCTTTTTGGGACTCGTAGGAAAAAAATGTTCAAACAGTCAAATTCTATTTTCTGCATTTATGAAGCCAGAACAATTCGACTCTCAGCATATGAGCAAATTACCTAGTTAAAAACATGATCAAGTTGAACATGATTTAATGTTTAAATCTTTAAAGATACTGTATATGGGTTGTTTTTTTTTAGCCTGTTGGTGCCTTTAAGGAAATGCTCTTTAAACATCTAGGTCTAGGTCAAATCCTAGCATCACTCTTTTCTTTCAGCTGGAAATTCAGCAGAATCTTTTTTTCTTGTGGCAGGTAAAAGGGTGTAAGGTTGCGTTATCTCAAAGCTCCACAAATCCAGGGGATTCAAAGCAATCAGTCTTAACTTTCAGGGAATAATATCAAACATCACATGCTCCTCCATGTGCAATCTTCCTCTGTTCAACTCTCACATTTTCTATGAAGATTTTTCCTTGTCGTTCTGTTGTGCTGTAGGTTTGCACTGAAGCACCTGTTACCTTACTTAACACAAGATTTCATGTATTGTATATTAAATTCTGAATGTTTGTGGACTACTACTGTTGTTCCAAATCAAAATTTAGGTGTCTGAAATGTAGAATGGATGGAATTGGTGCAGATGTAACACAATTACTATTATTATATCATTATAATTTCTTTTTGAAAATGAGTATAAATATCCTAATTAGGAGGGGGCACACTATGGCTTGGAGGTTAGCTCATTTGTGTGTGTGTGTGTGTGTGTGTGTGTGTGTGTGTGTGTGTGTGTGTGTGTGTGTGTGTGTGTGTGTGTGTGTGTGTGAGTTGCATGTTCTCCCCATGCTGGGGGTTTCCTCCATGTATTATGGTTTTCTCCCCAATCCAGGCTGACTGGCATCTTTAAATTGTCTAATGTGTGATTGTCCCCAGCAGTGGGTTTGCACCTTATCCAGGGTGGGGTGTCCCTGATCCCCATAAAACTGCATAGGTGCAGGTCAGAAGATGAACGAGCCTCTGTTTAGTTCAGTATCTTCATAGCAAAACAGAGAAATGTCTACTGATTCGGAAATGGCACAGGGATAATAATAATAAAATGATCTGGTAGCAGTGCATATGGATAACCACATGGAATAGGATATGCTATTAGTGGCACAGTGGATTAACGTGGGAAGAGTGAGTGAAGGAATCTGAGTGATCGCCAGTGAGTGATCTATTGAGACTCAAGGTGTCTCCTGTCCCAGAAGGCCTAAACAGGGAGATCTATTAGTAATTACCATCTCATATTACACACAGCCTCCTTTGCTTCTCCTGAGGGACAGGAACTTGAACAAGACTCCGATGCCGGTGGAGCCATTACAGGAGATTGCAGGTTGGTGCCTTAATTTCTCTGATGTGCACTATTTGTGATGCTTAGGTAATGATTTTCCTTACACAAGCTAATTAACCGATCTCAGCACTTAAATCAGCGAATACTCCAAAAATGAAGATTTGAAGATTTGAAGATTTTTACCTCGGTAAATGTTTACACAGATTAGCTGCTTTAATATATATTGCCATTTGGGTTAGTGGTTTAAAAATAAAAAATAAAATGCATCTGAACAATGTATAACATTTTTATTAATGAAATCTTAACCTAAATTGCAGGGAGTTCCTTTCGAACTGCTACTTTTACCCTTGGAATAGCAATTTGTTGTGCCACTCCATGGCTTTTCCTGGATGACTCTTATAATGCCAGCTTTTAGAAAACCTGCCTAGCCTCGCAAGTAAAGACAAAACAGACGACCATGAAATATGTGGTATTATTCTAGTGGTACTTTCCCATGGCCCTCTCGAATCAATCACAATGAAAAGCTGAACCCCCCCATACACCCCCAAACTCCTTCCATTGGCCCCTTTTGCCATCCCTAGTAAACAGTTTTCTTTTGCTAAGTAAATAGAGGCAGAGAAAGTGAACAGCAGTAGAGGGACCCATGAGGAAACAAAAGATACAGCCCAATTATCCCTGGCAAGGACAGCAAGTCTGTCTCCTGTCTTCCTCCAAACAGTCTTGGTATGAATGTGTCTATCACTCTTCCTCTGCTGCCAACTGCAACTGCATCCTCTGATTTCCCATTGCAGGCTCTGACAGCCAGTCAGTCCTCTAAGGGTCATACACAGTGTAGTGCAATAGGACAAATGCAGGTTTTGCTGTGCAGAGATGCAACTAACAGAGTACTTACACAACAGACAATGATGCACATAGTTTTTCTAAATAGTAAGAGCAAGGTTTATTTAGCCAAACAGCTTCATGAACCTGCGGGAGTAAATTTGGAATGTTGGGCAACCGACCAAGACCAAACATTACCAAATGGTTTTCATACTGGAAATCTTGTCCTTTTGCCAGAATATTGCATTTCGATATCTACTTCACAGCTGTAGCCAAACCAAAACTAGGAGGATATTTTTTTATAATATAAAAATATACACTTTTAAATGATATTTAATTGATTCTAATAGACTATACTTCTTATTTCATTTTGCCTCAATGGTACAAATGAGAGTACCTTTTTTGGAAGAAAAAGAGTGAATGAGAACTCTAGGAAAAAAGAATACTGAGCCTCAGGCACATCAGCAGGGATTCCTAATAAGAATTATTGATTCTTGTGTTTTCTTTAAATGGGTCCGAAGCACCAGCTGTGAGAAACATACCATAACGTTTTAAAGGTTTGTGCAACGATCGGGACTACACATGCTGCGTGTCTGAGGGATTAGGGAACTTCTAGCATAAAGAGAGAAAGTGAGGAGAGAGAGAGAGAGAGAGAGAGAGAGAGAGAGAGAGAGAGAGAGAGAGAGAGAGAGAGAGAGAGAGATGGACAAGAGGAGGAGAATAAAGAAAAAGAGAACCTGATTGACATTACAGAGGAAAAGCTATCCTAAATAAACTTAAAAAAAAGAAGAAGAACTTAACAGGAAACCAAATAGCTAAACACAGTCTTAAGAGGTGGTCTACTGGAGCCAAAGACTTCAGAGAGACATGAATGAGAGCCAGAACAAAGGACAAGAGAGGAAATAATCCTGACAGGCTCAGGTCACCTTTATCCAGCTACCCCGTGAAATAGTGCTCAGGTCACTGATATAGTACTATTGTTTAACTGCTCAGATGAGAGCATAGGCACAATAGAATATGCCATTGTTTGAAAGGGGAAAGGAACAATGTCCACCCCACCCCCTGATATCAAGCCCATGTCAGTCATGTGCTTTCAGCAGTGGGTGGCTGCATTCTTAACACTGTCACCCAACTGCAGTGCTTGATCAGGCAACACTTGCTCAAATTGTTCCTGTTTCTAGAAAACACGATGGGCAGCTGGGCTCTTAAGGCGCCGCTGACGATGGGAATATTTGGGCCAGTACACATAGTTCTCCCAAAAGCATTACAAAGGAGTCCACAGTCACCAATGCCAAATACTGAAAAGACCCATGACAGGAGGGGGCGAATAGAAATACTGCAAACACAGAGACAAAATAAAAGGAAAGATATATGTTTGTTGTTCGAGTCATGCCAGGCATTTTGAGAAGGGCTCAAATAAGGGGAGTTTTTGTTTTGTTGTTATAAGTGGCCCCTAAGTCACCATTCATGTCCTCTCGCTCTGTCTGTTTCACACATATACATCTACACACTCATCCATGCTTGGTACATTCAGTCTATTGTGTAGGGGTTGTGAGAAAAGCCTGGTTTGTTGAGGCACAGACTGAAACAGAGCTTTTGGGGGAGGACAGGAAGCATAAGCAAGTGATTGTATTTGTATCTGAAGATGTCACTGGTCAGCGGTTCCAGTTGGGAGCTGGTACTGGTCATGTGGACACCAACAGCCAGGCCATTATGAAGCCTCTCCCTGCCATGCTGGTGCCATCTGACAGAGCTGCGCTTGGCTTACTAAAGAGATCCGATTCTTTTTGTCTTTATTCTTTACTAATAACAGTAGCAGATTGTATGAGATGTGTGTAGGATGTGTGTGTGTGTGTGTGTAGGACATTTCCATCTTTCTTGACCTCTTTTCCACTCTCTTGTTTCTGTGTAGTTTTAGTATTGGTATCTTTGTTTCTGGGCATCTTTTGAAGTTTCACTGCACAGTAACAGAATGCTTCCACATGCTATCTGTCCTCCCACCTGGCAGTTTTGCTTATTCTGAGACCTTTTTCTTATTTTTGTGGGTTGCATTTTGTAGGATACCCAGTAAAATTTCATATAAAACCCACTTCCAATTACACATTTCATCTTTAATTTAGGACAGATTTTGCTGCATACGCATCCTAGCTCTGTGGAGCTTTGGTGAGATAAAAAAAAAAAAAACAGCTGTCTGACTGGTCAAGCTCATCTTAACACCTGTGGCCTCCTCCCTCTTCCTCATCATCATCCTTCTCTCCATCAAAGCCTGCTCTGTTCTCTGCAGTGACAGCTACCAGGGAAATGCGTCGCACTTGGGGCAAGTGTTTTATGCGCACATTCTCTCATGCACACACACCTTCACTTGCATATCCTAATGGTCCGGAAAGGTGTTAATGCGTTTCTTTCAGTTAATTAACCACTTCAATTAGTTTTCGGGTGCTGTGGAAGAAAGCAAGGGAAAAAAAGGAAAGAAATTGTGAGAAACAGAGAGGAGAAAAAGGAGATGGCAAAAAGAGAGGGGTAATAGTTTTGAAAGGTAATACCCTCAGAATTAAAGACAGAATGAAAATTTGAACAAGAAGAAAATGAGAAATACATTAATTTGGAGCTTTGCTAATGACCTGTATCTTTGCTAATGTTCTTGTTGACTGTTATTGTCTGGCCACTGTTGCATGTATCCAGAAATTAAACTTTACAAATGAAAGCTGAAATGAATCCTGAAAAGGTCATTCCTAGCAGCATGTTATTTGCATTCACTTATCGTTGGATCAACTGTGCGGCAATGGAGCTCAGGCAATACACCTCCAAAATCGATGGAGTTGCCATAAGAAAAGGACAGAGCTGTGTAAAATGGAGTTGAATGAAAAATGTCTTATAAAGCAGTTTATTAAATATAACATTGGCATAAATCTATAAATCTGACTGGAGGGATTGTTATCAGTCTATTATAGTTTCTATGCTGCTACCTCAGTGGCTCTCATTTTCTTCCCATTTCCGTTTCCTTATTTTCATTTCTCTTTTAAGTTTTTTTTCTCTGCAACTCCTCTGTACCTGTACTAACCAAAATCCCACATTATCTTTGCAACAAGTAAGTTTGCCAAGTTAACATGCTTCACCGAATAGCTCATATTTTATCCATCATATTTTGTCGTATTTAGGTTCACCACATTGAACCATCCGATCCATATATTGTGATTTGACACTGGTTTTACACCGGATGCCCTTCCTGGTACAATCCTTACATTTTATCCGGGCTTCAGACCAGCACTGACAGTTAACCCCTCAGTGGCTGAGTTGGTTTCCTGCCCTGGCATCCAGCTCAGGCTGCACTGGTGAGAGTGCAGGATCCTGCTACTGGACCACCAAGGAACCATCTAAAATAATCCATTCTAAATAATCCAATCCATTCAGCAATTTGTAAGCAAATATTAGAATCTGATAGTCCATGGTACTTATAAACAGTACTTTCCGAAATCAGATTAAATTCATCCGACTGGTGAAAATGGGTGCATGTAAACATACCTCACCTTGTCAATTTTTCCCCTTGTGAGTTGTATCAAAGATCCTATGCCAACAAAGTACAATGTGCTTCCTCTTTTTGGTTCTGTATCCATGTAATTGTTTTTTGTTTCCCTTGATTGTGCAGAAATGTTCCTTGTTTTCTCTTACTCGGTTTGCATCTGTACACCTTTGTTTGTCTTGTCATTTTTTTTTTTTTGCAGTAATTCCAAGCCATGTTCCTAGTTTCCATTTGTATCTCCAGTTATGTGATTCCTACTGGTTAAACCCTGGACCGTTCCTCTGTTAATTAATATGGAATTGCCTGGTGTGTGTCTGTGTGTTGACCTCCTCTTGTCTTTTGATTGTGATTCGTGTATTTCCAGTTAATAAACTGCACACTGCGCACACCGTCTTGCATCAAGTCTTTAAACACCTGTTACAAATCTAGCACATGTGACAATATTTGTATAGGTGAAGATACCGGTTACATTCCAGCATGAGGTCTGAACATAAACAAACACAGTCGAAGTATATTCTCTGGCTTTTGATGACCACCAAAGATGCATTTGTCACCTTTGGGTGACCCTTTGTGTGCAGCCTGAGGTGGTGTGTGACGAGTGCCAGTGGAATGCTCTGTGTGACATTCTGTGGCCTCCCTGTAATTGAATTGGAGCTGGACTGTGAGTTTCAGGAGCTGGTGTGCATATATTCTGTTATGGATCGGGGACACATTGACAGTCCATGGGGAGTTTCATCTATGAACATCAATCTAGTAAGCGTTTGGGTTTTAGGATGATTAAAATTAGTTACACAAAGTATATCCACACAGGAGTCACTAGGGATGCATGATGCTCATGGTTCTTATTTCGTATGTCTATATAGCTCCGTTTCAGAGATTAGAACTGACTGTCATTGCTTTGTGTTATAGATCCAGGTTGATCTTTTGTTGATTTTCTTTTCTTTAGGATTTTTAATTAATTCGTGGATCCTTATAAAACGATAGAGACTTGCCTGAGGAATAGAAAGTCAGACCGCAGCAAAATGAGTATGTTCAGGAAATAGGTTTTCTCACTTGGCTGTGTTTATGGATAATACCTAACATTCCAGCTATGCATGACAAGGTTTTGCTGCTCCACAGCCATGATGAGCAGCAATCTCAATGGAATAGTCTCACTGTGGCTCTGAATTTCCCACTTTAGTATACTTACACTTATAGTAATATGTGACATCTTCTCACAGCATTGCTCAAAATGTCTCCTCAGCCTGTCAGAGGTCACCCAAGTCCAGCCTCACTCTCTAGACACTCCTGGTAGTGAATTCTTCAAAAAATAAACCCTGAAATTAATTTCATAAATCTTTATCATAAAAAGCCTGTGTAGGATCCTTGAAGACAATCTGAGGGGTTACAGTGGAACATTTGCATTACGTTTCCTCTTGACTCTTGATTGATGCCAACGTCTAGTGTCCCCTGATTTTGAATGTTTTACCCGTGCTTCAGGGTTTTCCTCTGTGGATTGCTTTATCCTCCCCCAGTCCAACTTGTGTGGTAAGCAGTTTGGCATCTTTAAAATGTCTATAGTGTTAAATGGCTGTGTTCAATTGTGCCCGACTATGACTTGGCACCCCTTCAAGGTCCACACGTCCATAACCTTTTGGTCATATGGTGTAGTTTTTACTTTAGAATTGTCCTGATTAATATACAGTCATTATTACTAAGCTGTTATAACACAAAGCCCTTATTAGTGTAATTTTGAGAAAAGTCTGAATCTCTTTATTCATGTTTTTTGTGACTGTACAACCCCTTGTGTTTCTGGATCAGATAATTAATTGTATATTCAATAGTCATGTGAATTGCCTTGGCGATCAGTCAAAAGGTCAAAGGTCAATGCCATTATTCTGTAGTGTGGTCATTTGTGATGACTTCATTAGTGAAGGTCAGATGATAAAGACCACAACTTAGACAGAGAAGCTCTTAAAGATAAAGTTTGTGTTGATCAGCTGAATAGTTAATATTGTTTACAATATTCAACTGCGTATCAACTCCCTCTCACTATTTTAATTAGTTGCTAGTAGGAGCCCAAGCCCAAGCCCAAGCCTTATTAACCCACAACGTTCCACAGATGACCCATGAGACCATATCAACATAACTAGACTACAGGAGTAGAGTCTGCTCAAAGGTTGTAGCAATCGAGTAATCTTCACTTAAAACAAACAGCTTTCATTCATCTTCGTTCATCATACATACTAGATAGTTAGTGTGCTTTTTACTGCATTGAAAAGATGAACTCAAGACTGCTTAAAGCAGACAATAGACTGATTTGTACAGTATTAGGGAATGTTGAAGGAATGTCACACATCTGACAGTACGGGGTAATTAAATCTATCAGTGGTTTTGAGCAACAAACGAGTTAATTAACACACACACACACACACACACACACACACACACACACACACACACACACACACACACACAGTATATAAAGCACGGCTAAAGATAGATTGCACATAGAGAGCAAAACCTGAAAGCAGAACACACTTTGACATAGACGAGGAAGTGAAAAAAAGACCAGCGGATGTACGTAAGAACTCCACAAACGTGACCATACTGGCCACAATGCAGCACATAACTACGTTTAAATTATATGTGTAAATTATGTCTCAGAGAACTTAATAGAAAAGGGAAAGTTACTGTGCAATAAGAAGAACAGTGTATAAGGTTTTTGAGTACAATGTGTAACGAATAAAACAATATACTGTATACTTCCCTCAAAGACACCACTTTACCTCAATCTCCTCAAATGTTATCAGGGAAAAGAGCAAACTAAAAGTTCAAACTTTTTCTTTTGATTGCAGGAATCTTGATTTTTTTTTTCTTTCATGGGAAGGTTCTTCATTAAGCACCTCTAAAGAGCTCCTTCATTAGCGGTATTAGCATTTAGCAATCACATAGGAGGGCAACAGGCTCATCACCAGAACCAGTTCCATGTACAATAAGTGAAGCAAGATGTTTTCCTGATTTTGTGTACAGTATAGGGATAAAACCTATACCTGTGTTCTGAACAAATACACATGCAACACTTGTTTTTCAAAACATCACTACATTGTGGCATGTTTCGAAATAAAATTCAGAGAAGAAATATAATTCGATTTCTTGAGTCTCAACTCTCTCAAGAATCAAATAATTTAAATACATGTAATTAGGTAAACTGGCTACACTGTGTGTCCGCAATGTAAGGTCAGTTCTCATGTCTAGTTTTACTGGGATAGGCCCCAGATCCTCCACAGCCCTGATCAGGATACAGAGGTTACTGAGAGGGAATGAAACTGGTATTTGTTGCTATATTTTGTGAATAGTAGGAATCAAGTAGCTAATTTGAGATTTGAGGCTAAAGCTCCCACAAATGGGTCGATGAGAAAGATCAACTCTCGTAAGCAGACTTCATGAGCTTTGCTGTGTTGGATGTTCTCCATCGTAAATAAAGGAATGTCGTTGTAAAGTCTGACCATTCCGTTACTCCATCAGCGTTAGAGCCATGGGGCATACAGTAAAACATGGTGCAGTGCTTAATCAGCGAATTCATCCATTCTCAGGGGTTCTGAGTCCACAGAAATAGATTCATCAGTTTCAAGCGTATAATATATAGTCATGTTTAATAGGCCTATCTGTGCACGTACAAACAGTAATTTCATTAGATTCAATCAAGTCTTGGTAATAAAATGTTGCAAAATTTATTTTAGCTAATATAAGGGCCAAGCTGTTCAATTAAAAAGGATCTTGAGATGATTTCAGAGGAGATGCTTACAGCCTCTATAGAGAGAGGATCTTTTACGGTACTATCCCAGAAAGCATTTGGAAAGCACAGGAACTGGTTTTCTGTGGGCCAAAGCTTCAATCCATTCTAAAAATACGTCCGTGCGTATTGCTGTCCATCCACATACACTTTAACATACACAGGACAGCAAAAACTTGCAAGCTTGCTCTATGGGCTTTATCTGTTCATCAGTAAAGGTGAAAAGGACAAGAGCAGCACAGACACAAAGCACTACAAAATGTTTCTACAAAATCTCACATGGACAAGCTTTATCCATCTATATGTCCAAACAGAGTCACAGGAAACCTGGAGCCTTTTGCAGGGGACTCTGTGCATTAGGCAGGTGACACCTGGACATGGTGCCAACCCATCGCTGTCAAACAGGGGTCTTCATGTATAAAAAGACACAACTGCAGGGATAACATAAAAGGGGGGTTTATTAGGAAGAAAAATAACAAAGGGCTTGAAACACTAGGAACAGAAACAACAGAACACAGGAACACAAACACAAATACAACAAACAAGAGACAACAAACAAGACACAAGGACTCAGCAAAAAACAGACATAAGACAACTGGTATAAATAAGGGTGACAGTCACTAAAACATAAGGAACAGATGTGCAGAGGCAGGACCGGAATACGAAAGGAGGGGGCTAGTACACGTGATTGAAAATACAAAGGAACATGGCACAGACACAAAAACTGCCAGAATGTCCCCCTAGTGTCCAGGTAGGGAATAGTTGAAGCCATTCGTGACAATCTCTGGGCACAATCACACACACACACTCACAAAATACAGACAATTTATAGAGATGCCAAACAGCCTATAATCCATGTCTTTGGACTGGATTGGTTTTGCACCTTATCATCACTAGTATTTAAGTTCCAAGTCTTCAGTCTCACCATCCAGCTTCTGTTGTTATTGCAGTTTTTTGATGTCCATGGTTCATGTTTATTGGTTTCATAATTTTTTTGTTTGAGCCGCTTTAATTGAATGTCAAGAGCCGAATACTGTTTCTCCAGCAGTGTTAGAATTTACGTTCACCTTCTAGTTACTAGCACACAGTATTAACTGTAGTGCTACCACTGATTATGATCCTTAACCTGATGTTCAGTTGCATATACAGAATAAAGCCTACATAATCAAGAAATTAGCTCCTGCTGCCAAGTGTCGAGTAGCTCATCTGCTGGAACTGTTCTGCCTTCTTGCACATTAGACCCTCGTTTAGCAGCCATCTGTTTCACATTTTTGTTTCTGACAAGGGTGTAGAGACCTTTTGTATGCAACCATTATAGCATGTATTTATAGCCACAGCAGGTGAAGTATAGATACACATCTGCAGAGGTAATTAATAATAAATGTAGAAGGAACAATAAATACATAGTACATGCATAGTACACGAAAAGGAGATATTTCCTATGAAAATACTTATTGAATAAATAATAATTATTGAATAAACCTCCAGGGTACTCTGGTTTCCTCCCCCGGTCCAAAGACATGCATGGTAGGTTGATTGGCATCTCTGGAAAATTGTTCCTAGTGTGTGAGTGTGTGAGTGAATGAGAGTGTGTGTGTGCCCTGCGATGGGTTGGCACTCCGTCCAGGGTGTATCCTGCCTTGATGCCCGATGACGCCTGAGATAGGCACAGGCTCCATGTGACCCGAGGTAGTTCGGATAATCGATAGAAAATGAGTGAGTGAGTGAGAATAAATAATCATTCATATCAAATTACTTCCAGCATTTTGAGGTTTTTTTATTATTACAGCCAAAAGTGCTTGATTTTGCAGCGTTTTTTTTGTTTGTTTTTGTTTTGTTTGTTTGCAAAAGTTGTGAGTGTTTGGTGATTTTTTTCTGGAAAACGACTTGAACCAGAAAAATGGCAAACACTTTGTAGGATAGCTGTACCGATGTTGGATGAATCAAAGAGCACTTTGGTTGCATGCATGATGTGATGATGTCACATGACTCGCCTTGGCCTGAATCTGTGGAACATTGGCAGCAATTTAGCAAATTTGCAAACTGACAAGTTTTATATTAAATTCCGAGACCAAAAAATTGGTAAACCTGTCAAATATCAATTATATCCTCAAGCCTCAGAACCATTTTTCTTACACAGCAGATAAAAGTAGTATAACATGCTAGCATTTTAGCACCTTTTGTTTTCTTTTTATTTGTTTTATTCTCTGATTCCTTCTTCTTGTCAGAAATATTTGTTGACTTTATTGTCACACCTTGGCCACATTTTTTTTGATGATCATTCAAAGCTATGACCCAATTCAAGCTAATACATTGTTTCTTGACAGCCTGTTTATTATGTCTGAGAGGCCATTAAAATGAAATAAACAACAATGACATATTCACGTGTAATGGATTGTTAAGGTTTTCTGCATTTCTCATTACTTAAAAAAATAGAAAGGCTATTGTGTACTAGCTTCATGCAGCAGTTTTTCACTGTTTAATTCATTGATTAATTAAAGAGTATTTTAGTACTAAATTTAATTAAAAAAAAAAAACCTTCTGAAATTATTTACAGAATATTAGACATGGATCTACAGAGAAAGAAATTAGACATACCTGCCTTCAAGCACCTCTGGTGAATAATATGAGCATGTGAACACACGATTTTGCTGGAGGACAAATAATTAGGATTTGTCCTAATTTGAAAGTTTAATAAAATAATTGTTGCTGTAACAAATATTATTAAATTATTATTATTAACAATTATTATTAATATTATTTAAGTGTCTGTTTAAATCAGAGTGTCCAATATTATCCGGAAAGGGCCCGTGTGGGTGTAGGTTCTCATTCCAACCAAACAGAATCCACGCCTGAGTCTACAGAAAGCCAAGATTACCGATTAATCTGGTGAGCTCCTGCTTGATTAAATTGAACATCTTACATCTTTAATGTAAGGGTCTCATATAAAATAATCTGTGCAGAGAAGTGTTTGATGTGAAGTAAAATTTACATGCGATGAACGTATCTGCTAGGTGAGAAAACGCAGTTCAGATCTACACAACTAAACACCTCAATAAACAGGTCAGTCACAGACGGTAAAGTGTTTCACAGCCCATTGCATATGTGAGAAAGTTAACGGGGAGATGCCATCTCAGCAACCGTGTGGCACGGTTTCCACCCTGAAGGAAAGAGTGGCGGGCAGCAGTGGGGTGACAGATGATAAGGCTTGCTGCACTTAGGCAACAGCGGATGACAGGCCCTATTCTTAGGAAGCAGTTACTGCTTGTGCTCAAATGTTACGGACTACATTATTCTGTCAATCCAACTCAGAGTGATGGCTGGTGTGTGTGTGTGTGTGTGTGTGTGCGTGTGTGTGTGCGTGTGTGTGTGTGTGTGTGTGTTTATATACGACATTGGTGTGATATGCTTTAATTAATAATGCTTGTTACCTGTTTTACATAATATTTGAAAGCACAGCCCTTCTTGTTTAAACTGCTTTTTTTTGTCTCGTGTCTTTTTTTTTTTTTTTTTAAATCTGAACACTTCTTGCTTTAACTCTATTGTATTCAGTCTGGGAGTGTGGCAATGTGGAAGCTTTTCAATTGGATGTTTCTACAGATTAAATCAGAAAGCAAGTGAGTTTCTGTTGACATTCTGATGCTATGATGACTGCTTATCCACCCTGTTTTAAACCAGACAATAATCCTTCCTCTTGCTCCACAGCAGCTTGTGACCTGATTTATAACGATATAACCTGAAATAAAATAAAGTCAAAAGGTTATCACACGCTAAAATACACTCACCATCCACTTTATTAGAAATACCTGTACACCTGCTTGTGTGCGCAGTTATCCAATCAGCCAATTGCAATTAACCATGGCATGGCTTGTTGATACCAGAAGGGCTGATTAGAGTATTTCAGAAACTTCTGATATCCTGTGATTTAACATACAACAGTGTTGAGCTGAAAAACAAAAAACATTCTGTGTATGGAGGATATGCAGACTGAAACAACTTGATGATGAGAGAGATCAGAGAAGAATAAACAAATTGGTTTAGAAGTTTAAAGTAATTCAAATAGTCACTCTTAACAACCATGGTGTTCAGTAAAGTATCTCAGAATGCTGTAAACGTCTCAGAACACTTAAAAGTCTGTGTCCTCATATTTCTGTTTGTACCTATGAGTTACTGTATCATTCCTGGCAGCTCAAACCAATCCAACTATGTTCCCTTGACCTCTCTTATTAGCAATGTGCTTCCATTAGAAGAATTGTTGCTTTTTTCATCCTAATTTATGTAAATTAGAGCTTG
Source organism: Tachysurus fulvidraco (assembly GCF_022655615.1). Taxonomy (NCBI): domain Eukaryota; kingdom Metazoa; phylum Chordata; class Actinopteri; order Siluriformes; family Bagridae; genus Tachysurus; species Tachysurus fulvidraco. Next base: position 9,642,366 of record NC_062521.1, on the reverse strand, counting down.
TTGCTTGTGAAAATCACAGAAAATCTGAAGTTTCAAGAACCAGCACTATTTGATCACCATATGCATTAGTAAAACTGTGCAGCTAATAGGGAAGTGAGCTCACTGCTCCATGAGAGACCTCTAGAAATGCATGCCATAACAATATAAAAAAATATCAAAGTCTATCTGATTAATAACACATTTGTAAAACATTAGTCATTCAAAAAAGGTCATTAGTATTTCAACAGAATTGAAAATATATAGGGTTGTGAATGAGAACCTAAACCTGTGGACAAGCCACAACGTCTGTATTTATAATAACTTCCACTAAGCTAGTTTGCTAATTTGCTTCCCATGTGCCATTTATGGTTGTTTGTCAGTCTCTGAAAATGGCATCGTCCATTCCATCAGACAAAAGCTTGTCTTCATCCTTTTATCACCCCTGTGTAAATGAATGTGCATTCACCTCCACAAATTTCATCTCCATGGTTGGCTGATTCACTAGCATGCTAATCATGCTAATTAGTTCAGACATGCAGTCAGTGTGGTAGTGCCGTCTGCTAGGTACCTGCATACATCTGCGTTATGTGAGCATATACGTTTAAGATTCAAGAATAGATTAGACAAAGGCCTGTAAACCTTATTTCAGTGATATTAACATTCATTCATAAATAGTCTTACTATTCAAAAATCTTTTTTATATGGCTAATGGACTTCAGCAACTTGATTATTGATAAGTCATCAGTGTGCCACAATATTTTTCAGTAGATGGTCTCAGTTTCAGCTTCATAACACTATAGTTTATAAATCATAAACCTGTTCTTCACCTGGAAAATGTTTCTTCAACTGAAAAAAAAAAAAAACATGAATTCACAAGCACTCTGAGGAGACTGGATGGACAGGATGTCTGGTATTGGGGTTAGAATGTCCCCAATAGGACCATCAGTCTACTTTTGGCTATTCACACCCATCCCCCTTTGACAAGGGCACACCTGCTCCTGGTCCACACTGACAGCATGTATCCACGGACAGCGAGCCACAAATAGCTACCTCGCTCCCAGCGGCTCACCCAACCATGATTTATGAACTAAGTCTAATATCCACACAACAATGGCCTCACCTTGGGCAACAATGACTTGTCAAGCCACTGACACTAAATGCCATGTATATTTGTTCTCTGACGTAGAGGTCATTTTAGTACGATTGGAAGCCAGCAGGGTCGAAAAGGGCAATTAAAAGGAAGATCTGACAGGTTATTAGCTATTGTCTCTGACACCAAATCTTTAGTTAAGCTTGCAGTATGGAAATATTATTTTGGTCATATATAAGTATATGTATATTAAAATGACCAAAGAGGGATGTGTTATTGGTTCCCATACAGAGAATCTTACCCACAGTTTTAGTATAAACACACCAGTCATTTAATATCAAAAATAAAAACATAAAGCAGAAGATATTATGGTTGTCAGATGGACTTGGTTAATTTCTCAGTTCAAAATCAAATTATAAACACTATTCAAGCTGTTTAATTAGATGTTCAAACGATACACAACTCTGCAAGTTTCCTGGTGTTCTGAATTTTATGACACTGACAAACTAATGTCCCGAAGCGCCACAGGTTACCCTACAGGCTTTTTTTTTCTTTAACACATAATTGAGCTCATGGGGGGGTTCAGTAATGGCATGAGTTGAATCATGTGTGTTAAATGAGGTACAATGTTCAACTCTTTGTATCCAAGATTACATGAGACATGAGCCTTTAACTTAAACCCGGTAAAGACCCAGACCAACATGGATGAGAGAATGAGACGAAACTAAGACCACACCAGACATTAGTTAATTTAGACCATAAACATTCCATATTAAAATGTCTAGGTTATTTTATTTTTTTTATTTAACAATGACATCAATGACTTTATCAGTATTGATGGTATTGCTATTACTTTGGCACCTACCTAACATACCACAACATTACAACAACCTGCCTAATTTCGTGAGAATTTGATGCCTATAACCCTGTAATTGGTTCACTGATTGTCCTTCCTTGGACTACTTTTGGAAGGTAGTAACCAAGGTAATACCAGGACCAACACACAAGACCAATCATCTGTCCATAAGAATTGGCCCGTGTTGCTGAATATATCTCACATTAACAGGTGCCATGACTGGTATATTTGTATATATCGGTGTAGTATGTTCATAACAAGTTATGAACATTGCTGACAACTGACAACTAGTGTGAGAAACTGCCTGATAACTTTAGCTAACATCATGTGAGACAGTTAATCTAGCCAGATGATGGTAGCTAAAAATTCAAAGTGCCCCAGTAAATTGTACATTGCATTTTTGGTTGACTTTGGATGACTACACTACATAGGATTGGAGTGCACCATGATAATGAGAGTGCATTACAAGTCACTACAGCTACATGAACAGGTATAGAGTATTTTTTTTTATTTACCACTATAGTAACAACATTGTTATTCAGTCCCATGTTGAATTATAAACCCCTGGAGACTTAGCACAGTCCAATTGCATAATACAAATATTCAAGACTACAATGCTATTAAACCTACACAGTACTAAGGTACTGTGGCCCACCATGACTGAAGTCTTAACGCACTGGTTTGGCGCTGCATGGTCTGATATTTCAAAACTAAATAAGTGCAGAAGTGGCCTCTCCACCCTGTGACCTCTAGCTTCAGGCTGTGATGAGCGAATAATCTCAGCCAGAGCAGTTCCACTGAGGCAAAGGCCTCCTCCACAAGCCCACACCCCAGCATTCTGTTCGGTCCTTCTGGCTCAGCTTGCACACTCGGCTGCATTCTGGGGCCCTTAAGCAGCTGTAGAGACCCACCCAGAGGCTTTCTCCTCCTCCGCTTGGAACATTTTGTACAGATGTTGGTGTGCAATAAAGACACAACACTGCATTAGCTCCATAAGACAGCTCCAGATACACAGCTAGAAATTTAATGCTGCTGCAACTTTTCTTCCTCTGCTAATTGTAATTGTAATTCAAAATTTATTAAAAAAAAATAATTATTATTTCCCCATATTAATATTTGGTTTTTAAATAAATAAATATATATATACACATAAACAAGCAACGAAATAAATAATCAGACTTAAATAAGAACCCAGGGAAAAATTCACTAACAAACTGAGACAACAGATCTGGATATTCTATAACTTTACTGACAGAAAAATTAATAAGCCCTGATATGAAGAAATCATTCACACTCCATCCAAAATTGTCTGGTGTCTGGGTTACCTTATCTGAAACTCAGAGTCTCATGCCCAACAGGAGAGAGTGATCTTTGGAGACTGCTGACATATTGAGTGGACTGAGGTGATCTGAGGAAAACAGCCTGCGTTTGGACTTGCTGTATAATGACATCCGTTCTGGCCCTGACTAACTATGTACAGTATTCTCTGACTGTATGTGAATGTGAGTGCATTGGTTAGAATGCTGCACTGGATTAGAATGGGATCATTATGGAAAGACCATGTTTTTTCTGCTCTGCTGCACCTGTGCTGTTCCTCAAATTGTGTTGCACTGTATACCGACTCACCTTCTGAATAAAATGGAAGGAAGGAACATGATTCTGTGATGATTTTATAGAAGATTATTAGGTTGTTTTATCAAGTCACATAAAATAAATGTCTTTTTTTTCCAAATTTTTCTGAACTTTAATCAACTGTTCAGGCGGCTGACTCGTAACCCGAAGGTTGTGGGTTGGGGTCTCGGGCCGACCATGACTGAGGTGCCCTTGAGCAAGGCACCGAATCCCCCCCCCCGCCCCAACTTCTCCCCGGGTGCCTAGATGGCTGCCCACTGCTCCGGGTGTGTATTCATGGTGTGTGTTCACTGCTGTGTGTGCACATTGGATGGGTTAAAAAGCAGAGAACGAATTCTGAGTATGGGTCACCATACTTAGCCATATGTCACATCACTATCACATGGATGTTGCACATCTCTGGTGGTCTGGGGTTCAGGTTCTACCTCTGCTTTGTGTGTGGAGTTTTCTCCTTATGCTTCGAGTTTTCCTCTGGGAACTCCAGTGACCTCACATTCCATAGACATAGGCTTATTGACATTCATAAACTTTCCGTAGTGTGCGAATTGGTATGTGGGTGCGTGTCCTGTGAGCGGTTGCCACCCTGTCCATAGTGTCCCCCTCCTTTTGCCCTGAGCCCTCTGGGATGTGCTCCAGGCTTCCTGTGACACTGTGTAAGATATGCAGTACACGGATGGGATATGTGATTGAATGCTGAGTACTAAATAATGCAGCATTATATATAATAATAGTGTAGCTCAGGCTGTGTGCTTTAGTACTTAACAATGCCTCTTGTGTTTTAGGGATAGCAAACATTCACATAGAGCCACATAGACATAGGGAGACAGGAGACAAAGGAATTCGCTGCAGTAAAAACAATTGGGAGTTGCCTCATCATTTTGCTCTCATATCTGGCCTGGTTTTTGTGTGACAGGAGCAGGAGGGATTGTGCATTGTTGCAAATAACCAAAGACATGTTAAATGGCCATGGCTGTTTTGGACATAATGTTTTGTGAACAGTTTGGACAACTATAACTGACAGTCACTTGGAAGTAGAATAAGAACTGACTTTAATTATATAACTAGTTACATTAGAGCAGAAACATTTGCATATCTATTCAAGACATTATCAACAACAACAACGTAAATTTGTATTGGGGGATTTAGGTGGTTGTATTTAATGATATTAATAGTGAAACAGTCTCAGATAACTTACACTGACATCTAAAAGTCTGTGTTTACTAGTGAAATTTGGCATTTCAATTTAACACAATACATTACAAATAAAATAGAAGCATGCTTCAATGGAAGGGATAACAAAGATGTTTTTTAACAAGCAGGTAATATGGTCAATATCTCATATTTGTTTACATTTATATACTGATGTAGAAATAGTGCATCAATGTCTAGATCAGTATTTAACATCTTGCATATTGAATAGTAAAGATGCTGCACATTTCTGTTTTTTGTTGTGTTTCCTTTTTGTTTTAGAATTATCAAAATTTGAAACTTTCACTTTATTGCCAATTTTGAGTTAATCCCAGATTTTCAGTTTTGGACTGTGTATGCCTGCCATCTGCCTTTATAGCAGCATGGATCCCCACAGTTGTAATATTTCATAGCCTGTCCATTCACCCCTAGTATAACCAAACCAGATTGCTTGGCAAAATTTGGACTGTTGTCTTGTTGCAGGATTCATCCCCATGGAGTTATATTTTTTGTAAATAATTTGTAAAATCAATGAGGCAACCCTGCTTGCAGAATGAAAATCATTAAACCAATTAAACATTTTTTGTTGTTGTTGTTGTTTTGTCAGTGTTTCGCTCCAATAACCAAACCTAAATACTAACTGAGCTCCAAAATAGACCCATATTTCTTCGAAACGATCGAAATGATTTTATTTATCAAGCCATGCGGGCTACATGCTGTGCACAGGGCAGAATATCACTACAAGGAGTCCAAAAATAATAATTTCTTTTAAAAATTTTTACTTATAAGCTCATTGCGAATTTTTTTTTTATTCTTTTTCATTTTGTTATAACAAAATGACAGTTCTTTTATAGTTCGGTCTAAGAGTACAGAATTTCTCCCTAGCTGAATATGAATTGGTATTATTTGTCATTATTTAATTGACATTATTGTGTAGCCCAGCAGTAAAAGTGTAACATTAGTTTAAATATGATTTGTATAGTTAGTGAGCATGGTTACATTTTGGGGTCAGAATCTGTTTCCACACATTCTCTCTCTGCATTGTGGGTCACTCTGTGGTACACCACTGGGCTGTTTTGCCTCTGCTGTGGCAGATGGGAGGAGCCCTTGTTATCTGTGTATGAGTCTTTGAGAACGGCCGTTGTGGTGATGTCTCCATGTTGGAAGTACGCTAATTGTCTTTGTGTCCTGGTTCAGTGCTCCAGTCCCTGGCAGGTCACAATGGTGCCCAGTGTTGCTTTCTGAGAACAATGGCTCTATCTGTCCCTGCCGGACCAGCACAGTCACCATCCGTTCAGACCGTACACACTCTCTGAGGCAATCGCAGATACCAAGAGACGAGAGAAATCTATGCATCATTTAGACAAAGACATTCCAGCACACAGGACTCGTTTGTGAACATCATACCCATTACACGCATGTTCATTTATGTGCAAACAAATTGGTAGCACGATGAATAAACACAAATGCTGTCAAGCTTACATGCAAATAAATCAGTGAACTAGATAAGCTGGCATTAGATATCTATTTGAATTTTTTTAGGAAAAAACAATGATTATTATGAATGTGTCAATGAAATAGATAAAAAAATTGTATTGTGATGTTTAGGGAGAAAAGAGATCAGTCAGTTGATGCTACGTAACCTCTAATAGCACTATATTGATCCATATCACCTAAAGCCTATATAGATTTGCAAGACAGCCACAGGTTTGATTGTGAATTTCAAATTAGCTGACTAATGGCACTGCAGGCCGGGTTGATGGCAAGGCTTGTTCTGTCTAAGGAAAGAAAACAACATAAAAACATTTTTAAAATCTTTAAAGACTATATTTTGTATTTATATCTGCACAGATTAGAGCAGGAGAGCTGAGACAGTATATAGAGATGGCATGGACTCCGTCACAGGGAGATCTCTTGAACAATGTTTCCTCGGAAAAAAATGCCCTTGAGTTCTTCTCAAAAAACCTCACCCCCTGCTGTGTGCCTTTTAAATTCAACAGGCCTTATGATATGCCTGTCTGTCCATTTTCACGTTTTTCTCCTTTTTTTCCAAACGCATGCACTTTGATATGTCTTCTACTATTCTGGCACTTTCTTCCCAGCTCTTTTCTTGTTCTCTGCCTCTGCACTTTCCCACTGTCTCTTTCTGTTTCATTCTTTAAATCCCCACATTCTTTGCTACCCTACTAACCCTGTTCTTTCACTTTCAGCCAACCGTGTTAGTTGTGATGATATGTCCTATGGGTAGAAGCCTTTTCTCTCAATGACCTGTTAATTACTTCTCTATTTATTTAGCTATGTGGTCCAGGCAGTTTGGGGTGGTGTGCAGGGGGATTTGGTTGGGGGAGGTCTGTCCATTACCAAAAGGGATTGACTCCTGCATTAAATAGCCCACATTCCAGTCCTCTGATGCTGAAGCGACCATGAGTTTCCCCCCTTTTATCTCTGCAGAGAGTCAAATTAGCACCCGCTTCAGTCCTAATACAAAGGACTCAGTAGCTGAAAAGAAAAAAAATAGTGACAACCTCACAGGGGAACCTGTAGGCCTCAGTGTGATCAGTGTTTCTTTCAGTGCGAGATTTGCTTTAGAGCTAGAACCCATGATAAATCATTTGGATTTATTGGAATGCATAAGTACACAAATGGATCCTTCCACTGAAAATAATGTCTGGATTAATTTTATGGAACAGGGTCAAATTTAATAATGCATTTGCAAATACTTTGCACTGGTAATGAGCCTTGAAGCAGTGTGTGTGAGAAATTATCATCATTGATATTTTATGGTCATTTTCCTAATGTACTCAATCTGTTTAAACAACAATCTAATGATGTGAACTCTTCGAAACCAAGTGATTTATGCATTTGCAACTTCTCTTTAAAACTAAAACAAGCATTTGTTTAAGGAGTTTTAGATTTCAATTAAATTAATTCAGTAGCCGATTTTATCAACTGACACTGTGATGCTATCAAATAAATATGGCCTGGTGAATATGTTCTGCTTACCAAATGGATTTGGTTTCCATCAGTTTATGGGGTGCATTTATTTTCGGATCACTCCCACATACTGGCTCAGATGAAGTCACCAAGGAGGAAGCTTATAATGGGATCTAGGCAGCAGAAGCACAGAAAGACGAGTGCTAGACAGGAAGATGGGTAAAATATAGGCATGTAGAGTTAAGAGGAAAAAGTGTGGGGTTTCTCATTAGCCTCTTGAATCAGACAGAGACAACCTTGAATCAGACAGAGACAACCTTGAATCAGACACAGACAACCTTGAATCAGACAGAGACAATCTTACTCTTTGCCAGGATTTAGGATACATGTGTATGGGAATGCTTTCATTAATGCTTTTCCTTGGCTCCCTCACACAAGGCTTCCGTCACCAGGTAAGTGACTAAGTAGAGAGCATTGGATTGGGGGCTGCAAATGAAAGGGGAAGCATACCCCTTTCAGTAGGAAGGGTTTGGGGTAAATAGCTCCCCCCACATACCCGAGAGTGAGAGGCACCCTAACATAGGCCTCCTCTTCCAAGGCAATCTGCATGAGAAAGCTCCAGGCCCTACAAAAGATGAAAAGGTGCTGGGCAGGACCTGGACAATCCTTTCCTGTTCTCAACGGTGATTTGTTTCCGTGCCGTCAGGGACTGGGCCGCCTGCCCTCCTTCCCCTAACCTCACAGCCCCTTTCACACATTCTCTACGGCTTTGTTTTCCAGCACTTTCTAAAAACACTGCCACTGCTTTTTTTCCCTATTTTTATTCACGTGAAAGCAATTGATGGGCCAATATGTGAAATCAAACAGAGACTGGAACGTTTGTTTTTGCAGCCATTTTGTAAAAGCCAGTCAGCTCTGTGTATGGGAAACATTTTGCATAACAAAAGAAAGGAGAAAACATTAAGCCAATTAATGTATATATATACTAGCCTGTACTAATGAAGGGATTTAAAGCGTTTGTCACTCATGTCCGAAATCAAAATGTGTTTTTATCTAAAATGTATAACCTGGTGACCTGAGAGATTTGAGCTGAGCAAAAATCCAAATGAAAAGTTTGCAAGTTCATTGAGATGATTTTTGTATACAGTGGATATAAATGTCTAAAACCCTTGTTGAAATGACAGATTTTTGTCATGCAAAAATTAAAACTAGATAAATCTTGTTAAACCTTTTTTAGCTTCAACGTGAAAATATAAAAATGATGTAAAAAACAATGCAAAAAAAAACAACAACACAAAAAACAGCAAACAATAATCTAGTTTAATACATTTTCACACCCCTAATCTAATACTTTGTTGAAGCACTTTTTGATTTTATTACATTGTCTTTTTGGGTCAGCCTGTCTATATTTTCCCACTTTTTCTTTGAAAAACATTCTCAATACATCAAATTGTGAGGTCATCTCCTGTGTATAGTCCACTTAGTTGACCTGAGGGCTGATCTCTGGTAAGGTCATTCAAAAAAATTGCTCTTCTTTTGGTTAAACCATTCCTTCGATGATTTGAATTAGATTAAATGCATACATCTAAACTTTTTGCACCAACAATGACAGGTATTTGTCGCTATTCAGAATTTTCCCCACCTGGATAAAAGGCCCAGTTCTAAAAAAATAAATCAGTGCTGTCACCCTGAAATATCCTTGACTACTAAACTTAAAAGCATGATTCAGTCAACAGCATGCAGCACTGTGGAGATGGTGATCTTTAAGTTGTAATTATGGAATTATTATACCATTTGGAATTGGTCTCAGATCATAAAATATTTTCCACAAGGTTTTGAGGGATTTAGTTTCACTTTTCTGTCTAGCCACCCTACCCCATGGCCCAGACATGTGAAGAATATGAGATTGTTGTCCCGTATAGAGAGTAATCAGTATTTGAAAATGAAAGGACATACGGCTAAGTATTTTTGACCAACACTCCGAATTTGTTCTCTGCGTTTAACCCATCCAAAGTGCGCACACACACACCGTGAACACACACCCGGAGCAGTGGGCAGCCATTTATGCTGCGGCGCCCGGGAAGCAGTTGGGGGGTTTTTTGCCTTGCTCAAAGGCACCTCAGTTGTGCCCGGCCCGAAACTGAAACCCACAACCTTAGGGTTAGGAGTCAGACTCTCTAACCATTAGGCCATGACTTCCTGTACCTCCTTTAATTTTGCCAAATGTTTTGTGGCAACCTCCCTTGTAAGTTTTTGTCTCGTCCTTTTACACATTTTGAATGACGTCCTGTTCTTGTGGTTCTTCACTTTCTCTATTTGTTGAGGATGGCTTTAACGTTGTTCCAAGGTACATCGAATGATTTGGAAATTCTTTTATGCACCTGTTCTGATCGATGGCATTGAACAATTGAGATAAATGCATTATTTGTAAGCTCTTTGTTGATGGCTTCAGCAGTCAGTCAAAAAATGGTAATAAAGTCTAAATAATTGTGTATCGTCATTATATAGGTAATTATTATTGTATTATGTTCATTTTTATTTTTGTTTATATCATTCATTTGCTTGCTTGTTCTACTTATGGCTGGTATAAAATGCCCCTTGAATTCATTAAATGCAAGGAACAGGGTCTGTAACAACATTGTACTAGCAGGGTCTATTCACTAAGCCTTAGTAAGCCTCTATGCCCAGTGCTTAGCACCTTTCTGTTTAAGTTCTCCATTGAGATAAATGCCCCATTTTCACCATGATTCATTCTGATGTTCTCTGGCATTTATTCTATCACACTTTGTCTCTCTTTCTCACATTCTCACAGTATCGTAGACATTCCCATGCAGTTTGCCAAAAGGATACAAATGCATGGTCTGTCAGCATGAGGTCTATGTGATCAGAGGTGAGAGAGTGGTTAAATCCTGCACTACAATTAAAATGAGCTTCATTTGATAAATCGGATGAGGATTCTCTTAAAGTAGGAAAAAAGTACAAAAGTCATATACATTTTAGTTCTGAAAATAAAAAAAAATGGTTTACTGTATAATTTGATGATTAACTGAGTAAAACTTTCTTCCTTTCCTCATTAAGAATCTTGAGTATACAGGTTTTGAAAAACTTTGTAAATTGACATATTTAGACATGTGGTGCAATTATTTATTTTGCTTACAGTAAGTTCACATGTGACTGTATGACTTAAATGTAGCACTTAAAATATTTGCACCCACTTCAAGTCCATCTGTTCAAGTGTACAATACAAGATATTAAGACATATATAAATACACATACAAAGGAAACAGATATCTTGGGGATGTGGTGGCTCAGTGGTTAAGGTGCTGGACTACTTAACGGAAGGTCGTAAGTAAAAATCCCAGGTCCACCAAGCTGCCATTCCTGGGCCCCTGAGCAAGGCTATATATGAGATGTATATGAAATGAGTTAGATAAATGTAAGTCGCTCTGGATAAGTGTGTGCGCCAAATGCCATAAATGTAAAAGTAAATAACTTATTAGAGATAACTGTCAAATTGTGAGTGTAAAAATGACAAAACAAATTTCATAACTGCTGTGTTTCAAAGTGTGTGTTTACAGGCGTTTATACTGTGTGAGTGTATTCCCTTTTACATATATGTGTAATACAAAGAGACAGATTGCTGTCAAGTAATTTATGATGATGTAAAGAAATGTGAATGATAAACGAAGTGTGTGTGTGTGTGTGTGTGTGTGTGTGTGTGTGTGTGTGTGTGTGTGTGTGTGTGTGTGTGTGTGTGTGTGTGTGTGTGTGTGTGTGCGCGCGCGCGCGCGCGCGCGTCAACACTTCCCACCCTCGTCGTCTCGGGAGCGCGCGTTCTTTCGGGCGGCGCAGACGGAGCTGAACGTTGACAGAAGAGCGCGCGCCCAGTCCCGGTGAAGAAGCTCCGTTATTGCGAGCAAGACAGAGAGACAGGAGGAATTAGACACATAACACACTCATACACACACACACACAGGAAGCCGTGCGGGCCTCGGAGAAAGGGTCACTCACTCACTCACTCACTCACTCACCGCCTCTAAACTGTCGCCTAAAAAAAGGAAGTAAAGGACAAATCGGCTGAATCTCAGCAGAGCGCCGCGCGACCGGGAGCTGCCTTTCTTTTCCCAGTAACTTGTGGAATTTATCGAGCGAAACTAAAAAAGAAAAAGAAAAGTATATCGGTCTACCTCTGTGCCCTCGTGTACGTTTTTATCTCACGTATAATTTCAATTATAATTATTTTTTTTGCCAGCAGAATAACAGTCGTTCTAACGTAAAACCCGCGCGGCAGTGACAGGAAGCAGAGAGCTTTTCTCCAGCACGCGCATTTCCAGAAGTGCGACGAACACTTGCTTCTTCTTCTTCAGCGCTTCTTTACTAGTCGATTTCATATTTATACGCTGTTTGTTTTCTCGGTGTATCCTGGGGCCTGGGCTGTGATTTTCTTGGAATATGGTGGGGGAAATGGAAACGAAGGAGAAGCCGAAGCCGAGCCCAGACTATCTCATGCAGCTGATGAACGACAAGAAGCTGATGAGCAGCTTGCCCAACTTCTGCGGCATCTTCAACCACCTCGAGCGCCTCCTCGATGAAGGTAACCGTGTCAGAGATGCGCGTGCATCATACAGAGATGTATGAAGTGTAGAGGGTAAAAATATGACAGTGTAGAAGTGTGTGTGTGTGTGTGTGTGTGTGTGTGTGTGTGTGTGTGTGTGTGTGTGTGTGTGTGTGTGTGTGTGTGTGTGTGCTTGCGCACGGACGCTCACGGCTTATATCCGGCCACCTGTCATCCGTGCGTTTTTACGCATCCCACCGTTTCTGCGTCATTTTTACCAACCGACGTTTTGGATCAGTTTATTAATGCATTAAATTCTTCCCAAGTTTGTGTCCGCAGTGCGTCCTTTATCTCAGCTCATCTTGACAGTAAAACCAAGCCAAACCTGTGGAGTGCAGCTCAAAAGCGCACGAGCAAACTGGATCTAAATCAGAACATTTTAGATAAGTAATTGTGCACAGTGCAGTTCGACAGATATGTATGGTATTTATCACAACAAACATGTTTAATATCGTGCTTTATCATGCATGCGTATAGTCCACTAAGAGTTCACTGTACTGATGATGTTTTAGTCCTGTAAAAGTTAGGACATTACTGAGATGGTGAACTCAGATGTATGGGATGCGGTGCTGGGCTCAGATAAACTGTTAGTGCAAAGTGCAAAGAGAAATGCAGACCTGTCCAGTTACACCAGGATTATATTGACACTGCAAGGGCTTTTGGGAAAAGTTGCTCCAAAAATGATCATCACTAGGATTTTGATCCTGTTTAAATGCCACGTACCCACTGGTAATTACATATTATTAATCGTATCTAATCGCCGTGAACAAATATTTATTTAACCTGCTGTGTACCACTGATCTTGGAGTTCTTACAGGCTATAAATTAATCACAATGTGATACTGGGATGAAGCACACCATATAATTAAGAGAGAAAAAGTCAAAGTTGTTGAACAATGCAACCTGACTGAAGTCAATTTTGTCACATTATAAAAGCACAGACTTCACTTTGCATGCTGCAGAATTTATGCGATTTTCTTTATTAAACATGCTGGACTCAAAATGAAATAGTCCAACATGATTAATAAGTAGCCTAGCATTAAATTGGTCCCAGTTGCGTTTCTAGTGAATTTGACTGTTTTTGAACACTGAATGTGCTGAGAACTCTCATGGGAATTGCTGGCAAACTGACAGTGTTTAACTGCCTGTAATTTGGAGTAGCAATGCACCAAGGGGCTCCTTTCCAATCCTTTACTGAAGTCTTTCATCCTTTTTTTCTGCTGTCGACTTTATGCAGTAGTTAATGTGGTTTATATATCACTTGTCCAAGCATAGTCTTTTCTTCTTGCAGACTGACTGTAAATGTTTTATGATGCATCAGGCCACATGTCTTTATGGGAAATAAAATTTGTGGGGGAAAAATGAGATGCAAGAAAACAATTGCTAGAGATCCGGAATGCTGAGTTTGTATCATCAATAGCACACTAAATCAAAATAGTCCTTCTGAGTAATCGTCTATGAAATAAACGTTGTGGTCCGTCTACGTGTTTTCCTAGTACTGTAACTCCTGCTGAGGCGCTTGTGCTTTCTGTGTCACTTACGAAGTTAAAAAAAAAGCTCACAATTGTTAACAAGTGGGTTTTAGCTGTCATAAAGTAGCTCTCCCAAAAAGTATGACAAGTCTTTTCACTATTTAACTGAAAAAGTGACTGATATTTTTTGCCCGTTTGCTGGAGCACAAACTGAGTTTTTCTGAATTTTTTAGTTTTTGCTTTAATGTTAATGTTAATCATTTCCATCTTTTGAGAGAAAAACTGCTATGTCAATGCAATTAAATGTTCCATAAAGCAGGAATGTCTCTAAGCCTATAGTGCACGAGTGGCCCCTTGCCTTTCCAAACTAATCCACTTGTGTCCTTTCAAGTACAAAACCCGCATGGGGAGTATATCATTGTCCTCTTTTTAGGCACATTATTGTTGCATTTTCATTGCCTATTGTGAAGTAAACAAATAAATAAAATGAGCAAATTCTATTCACTCACAGCCAAACAGAAAGGTTTAAGAATGTGTTCTTTTTTTTAAGATTTCACTGGTCAGTTGTTAGTTAGTTGAAGGTGTGTGTGTGCGTGTGTGTGCGTGTGTGTGTGTGTGTGTGTGTGTGTGTGTGTGTGTGTGTGTGTGTGTGTGTGTGTGTGTGTGTGTGTGTGTGTGTGATTGCATAGTTGACAGTGAGTGAGTGGTATGTTTATATGAGGAGACTGAGACATCATTTTCACTTCCAGCACAAAACCTGGACCTCACTGAACCCTGAACCCTAGCGTAGCTCATCTGTGTCTCAGTCTATTATAATTATTTACTCGAGGAAGTAAAAAATTGTAATCGTGAATAATCCACCACCGTAATAAATGCATTTGGGATTTTCATCATCTCTGTGATTACAAAATGCTAAGCAAATCAAAACTTTATTCCAAGTCCTGGCACATCACCTTCTGCAGCACTCGCTGTTCTTTTTTAGAAAGCAGGGGAGCAAAAAAAAAGCTATCACACTTCCACAAATATTACAGAAGGTGGGAATAGCTCTAATGCCCAGGGTATTTCCACATATATAACCACAATTTATCTCGGTAGTGGTGCCGGTGTTGCGGTGCTATCACTAACACAGAGGCTAAATCACCACTTTCTGCCAAGCTCAGCATTATTTCACCTTTGTAGGAGAGAGCGAGTGTCAATTATCGTCCACAGCTTGGGCCTACTCGCTACAACGATCATACATAAAGCTATGAGTTGTGGTTTTCTGCTGGGGTCGTTTATTCTAAATCATTGAAAAGTGCAGGATGAAAACAGAAAACAGAATATCCTGGGAAAAATCATTGGCATCATCATCGGGACAGCGAGCAGTTTGCAAAGTGCGTGAACGGTATATGTGATATCCCCTGTGGTGGGTCTAGAATTGTAATATGCTGTGTGTGAACATGTGTGTATGTGTGTGTGTGTGTGTGTGTGTGTGTGTGTGGTGTTTTTCATTCTAGTCCCATTGGTAATATCAGAGAAGAAGGTAGAAGCTCTAGCTCAGTAGCATCATGTTTACCGTCCCTGTTTCCTCCAACTGATATCATCTGGCCATTGATACACTATTTTCTCCTCAAGACAGCCACAGAAGTTTGTATCTGAAGCCTAACGATCCCATGAGCTCCAGTGTGGAGTCTTTATACATGTCTCTATGCTGCACAATAAAACTGCATCACTCTTTTCACGCGTTTTAAACATGCGTGATTGTTATGTACTAGTAAAGCTGTGCAGGTGGACGTGAGCGCTGCGACCGGCCCTGCCACGTTAGCCGTGAGCTGCGCAGTCATGTGGAGCAGACGTGATGTGTGTAGGCCAATACACAGTCCAAGCGTAAACTCCTGGTCCCCCGTTAGTGCGGATGAATGCCCTCAATGAGCAACAGGAGCAGTCAGCCATGCAGAACTGTGCATTTTGCACCATAATAAAGGTGATGAATTTAATCAAGAGAGCACCCGCTGGCCCGCAGTGCAGCACCCAGAATGCAGAGTAGAAGCGAACAGAAGTACTGCAACAGTCGCAGGAATTATAATAGGAAGTGTATTTGTGGCTCTGAGCCAGTGTGAGACTTAATAGTTCAGTGCAGCTTGTATAATAAATTATGTTCTCTAAATTATTTCCACTTAACTAACCATAACTAAATTACCACAAATATGAGTTTACAATTACAAATTAAAAATATCCTGTGTTGTGTAGCTATTCTAAATAATGATTTGGTAAAAGTCCTAATGGTGATACAATGTTTATACCGTAGAGAGCAGGGGTAAAATTTGTAAATATTCAGTTATGGTTTGGTTGTAAAAGCCTAATGATCTATGAGACGACTGTGGATGGTTCTACTTAGAAATTTACAATGTATATCCCGAGTTTATATATTTCTTTAGCTCACTTGTGTGACAGTGTCCATTTTTAGCATAAACAGGTAGCATAAACACATACTTCTCTGTTCATTCATTCATTCGTTCGTTCATTCATTCATTCAGCTGTTTTTTTCTGGCCTGGGTGACTGTGGATCTACATGACTTGTGTGTGTGCGCATGTGTGTGTGTGTGTGTGTGTGTGTGTGTGTGTGTGTGTGTGTGTGTGTGTGTGTGTGTGTGCATTGGTGGGTGGGTGGATTGCTGGTAGATGTGGTGGAGAGTAAGAACATACCAGTCCATCATACCAGAGCACTATGCAGACATTCATTTACACATTCATTAATTTAGCCAGTCTGTACCCTGGTAAGAATCCAGAGGAACATAAAGCAAACACATAAAAAAAAGCGAGAGCACATTGTACTATGAGTTTAGGATCAAGTCCAGATAGAGTAAATAAAATAAAATCAAGATAAAAGTCAAGAAAAGTTTGTAAAAATTCATCATTTGCTCTCTCTCTGCTGCGAATCTCTTGTCCAATGAGCTGTTCTATAATGAAATATAAAAATCGTGCTTGTTCATGTTAGACTACAGAAGCCGCTAAACTATGGCCATCGTTTGCTTACATTTAATGACTCTTGTTTGGATTGATTATACTTTGCTGTGTTTTCCTCTGTAATGCAGTCCAATAGTTGATAATACCTGATGTAGATCTATGGTCTAGATTTTAACCCAAATCAAATGCGTCATCAAGGAAATATGTGCTTAATCACTGTTCTGAGTCTGCACTGCAAAATAAGACATCTTACCAAGTCAAAATATCTTGAACCTAGTTAACCTTGCACCTTCTGTTTCTTATTATAAGACTTCAATAAATCTTTACACATACGTTTCTGGACATTTCATCAATTTTAAGATTTACATTTTCAAATTAAGATAAGATTTACATTATTGGAAAATGATCTTGCAAGCATTAATTTTTAAAGAAGAAGCAAAATGATCTAGATGGAAAAAGAACATTTAAAACTTAAAACTAGAATAGATTTAATGTGGCTGTAGTTGCTGAGACGTCCCATTTTGCATCTATTGACTAAATATATTTTGGCCATTATAGTGAGTATGTATGTGGAAATCTATTGATTTATTTTTTAGTAATTAATTGTTTCTAAAAAATATATTGAAGCCCATATAATAAGTAACTGGCGGTCCCAAGCTAGGATAAAATGGAAGGGTTTCATCAGGAAAGGCATTCGGCATAAAACCTGTGCCAAATCTAATATGCGGGCCACATGATTTGCTGCGGTGACCCTGAACAGGGAGCAGCCGAAAGAAAGAAAAATAAACTACTACAGAACTTTGAACTAGGCTTAATTACTGTAATTGCTCAATAACTGCAGTATATTAATTAAATGTAATCATGTTATTGTCCTCAGTACTGATATAAATCAGTTATAAACAATACTGTCCTCAGTACTGACGTAAATCTGTTATAAACATTACTGTCCTCAGTACTGACGTAAATTAGTTATTTACATATTACTGGCCTCAGTACTGACATAAACCAGTTATTAACATAGTACTGTCCTCAGTACTGACATAAACCAGTTATTAATATAGTACTGTCCTAGGTATTGAGGTAAATCAGTTATTAACATATTACTGTCCTCAGTACTGACATAAATCAGTTATTAACATATTACTGTCCTCAGTACTGACATAAATCAGTTATTAACATATTACTGTCCTCAGTACTGACATAAATCAGTTATTAACATAGTACTGGCTTCATTACTGACATTAATCAGTTAATATATTACTGGCTTCATTACTGACATAAATCAGTTATTAACATAGTACTGTCCTCAGTAATGACATAAATCAATTATTAACATAATACTGTTCTAAGTACTGACATAAATCAGTAATTAACATATTACTGTCCACAATACTGACATAAATCAGTAATTAACATATTACTGTCCACAATACTGACATAAATCAGTAATTAACATATTACTGTCCTCATTACTGACATAAATCAGTTATTAACATAGTACTGTCCTAGGTATTGATGTAAATCAGTTATTAACATATTACTGGCTTCATTACTGACATAAATCAGTTAATATATTACTGTCCTCAGTACTGACATAAATCATTAATTAAAGTATTACTGTCTTCAGTACTGACCTAAACCAGTTATTAACATATTATTGCCCACAGTACTGACAGCATGAGTATATTAGTGCTGAATGGAATGAGACACCCACAGTAATTTAAGTAACTGTATTTTGTACATAATTTACAGGTTCCTTAAACATTTGTTTCAACTAAACTGTATGTTGCACAAACCCACGATTTATTTAATTACGACAAGCCAAATTCAGACTAAAGTAAAAACAAATATTTACAAGTATAAACAAGTAGTCTTGCTAGCCGAAACAACTGAAAAACTTGTGCATAAAACTTGCAAAAAACAACTGAAAAACTTGTGGCAACTCATTTAACAATGTGTAGAATTGTCTACAAAGTCTTGGGATTAACTTAGTTTTTTTTTTTTAAATAATTGACATTTTTTTGTGATCGACTTCAAACTGAAAGCAAGATGGTGAGTTTATGGCTTGGCACACAATATTAGTCAAAAATGAAATCTTGCATATCCTAGTAGATGCTACTCTATGAGGCAGCACTACATAGTGACAAGCTTCCATACAGAACTTGTGTTTTGAAGAGACCATGCTGAGTCAGATTTTCCCATTGACAAAGGAACAGGAGATAATGTTTCCTGAAAAGACAGGAAAGACTTTAAATGTGGTTTTCACCTAGAAAATAATACACATGGTTAATAAGCTTGATTCAGCATAAATTGTTTCTCAGAATCCAAATTCAAATGAATGATTACTGATTGAAATATTACTTTGCATGAAAACACAAATTATATCTCCAGACCAACATCATATTGTAATGTTAAGAGTTCTCATAATTTAGTGGAGGTTTTAACATGGCATTGTAAGTGAAGTGACATAGAGTGCACTAAACCCTGCTATGTAACACAGTAATCGATAATAAACACGCTAATCTATAATGCTAATCTTTGTTGGCAACTTTTTTTATGATCATGTTTGACTGATTTTGTTGATTAGTTGTTGCAGCCCTGTATAAATTAGTACGGCTCCTGCTGTTAAAGTTATTCTATCACCAAACCGACAGAATAAGCTGTCTAACAGGGCTCATTGATCGCATTAATAGATTTAGATAGCAAGAAAGTTCAGCCATGGACTGATAATCTTGCTCAGAGTCATGATTCTGATGACTTTCACCTTCTAAAAGGGAAGGTAAAGTGATAAGATTTATAGGAATCGTTGGTGTAGTCTCCTCTCTAAAGCCTTCTAGTTGTCCCACAGGGACCTGAGAGGCTCGAGCAATTAGTCTAAGTGGTTGTATTCATCACTTAATTGGAGCAATTAATTAATTCACAGGGGTTTCGGCGGGGTCAAAGTCGATTTATACTGAATTAACTTGGATGCTGTCCCTAGATGAAACGCTGCCCGTAGTTATCCATTCTGGAGCTCACTGCTATCCTTCTCACTTTGTACCATTAAAAAGAAGAAATAAGAGTGTTACAGGATTAGAAGGTTCACATAAAGAACAACCCAGGACACCAGAGTAGACATGACAATTCCACTAACCCCCATGTGTGGTGTATTTTTTACTTACAGAACACTTTGGTGGTAAGTTAAGATAAGGAATGGTTTAGAATGCTAAGTAGTTAGCATGTTAGCTTCAGACCTCCATGGTTGGGGATTTGATTCCTGTCTCCCTCATGTGGTCGCATGATCCCCTTGTGCCTTGGGGGTTTCCACTGGGTTCTCTGACATCTTTTCCCAATCCAAAGACATGCATTTAGGCTAACTGCCATCTCTAAATTGTCTGTAATGTGTGAGTGTGTATGTGACTGTGTCCTGCATTAGACTGCCATCCTGTCTAGGTTGTAACCTGTCTTGTGCACGCGGTTAGATTCTAGGTTCCCCAGAACCCATTAGGATGAGTCATATAGAGAATGGATGGATGGGTGGATGGATAGATGGATGGATGGAATAGAGTCAATACAACAGTATCAGTACTTCAGGATCACATCATACAAGTTAGATAGAAAGAAAGAATGAAATTTCATGTCAAACTCCATCTGTAATTATAGTTAATCAGCTGCGAAGTTTAGTGTTACTATGCCCATGTTACAGAAGGAGTGGAGCTTATTGTTTGATCATATAGGTTTCAGCTATTGGGTGGTTTCTCCGAATATTATGCTCTAATTCATCACAAAGATTGCTTAACCTTTTCTCATGGGTGATATTAACACAATTGGCCACAAAAACACTGGTTTAGATAATTATCCAATTCTTAATGGTGTCATTGTTTCGGAAATCTTTCAAAGTACTATTTAAAATTACATTATGGTACAATAATTGATGAATGTGTCTTCCATGATGAACTTAAAATAAGATAAGTTCTGCTCAAAGTTTTCTGAAACTGTGTATCACAGCTTTAAAGAAAACTGAAAAACTATTATAATGCTTCACGAAGATAAAAAAAAAATACAAAAGACGTTTGTTAAACGCATTACAAGGCATATAATGTGAAAACGCAAAGTCGCAAGCAGATATGCTGGTTTGTTCCACTCCACCTGTAATGAGTCTGTCTGTGTTTTCCTTGTTTCTGTCTGCTGTCATTCCCTGCTGTTAATTGTTGGCCCCGCCCACTTATTTGTTACCATGGACATTATTGTACTCAATCTTTCCTCCAGGTGTGTTGTCTTTGTCTCTGATTGTCTCTGCTTTGTCATTGGTTCCTGTCACCTATATATTCTCTGTTTGTTCACTTCCCTGGTGCTAGTCGCTTCAATGTTCCTGTTTCCTGTCAGCTCTGTGTTCGGTCTTGTTTTGCCTGCCTGTCTGTGTACTTGTTTTTTGTCATTAAAATCTTTACTGCATTTGGATCCTCATTCGCCTCTGTCCCTCCGTGACACCACCATTCAGAGTTTCTCATTTTTTTTGCACTAATATACTAAGAAATGCTTTGTTGGACTTTATGAAGTTGTCAAGGTGATATGGTCACAGAACTTCAGTCTGAATATTCAGACTTATCCCGAAGAATTATCGCTCCTAGTGCCAGACAAACCAAAACAGAAAGAGAAAGCACAGACAAACATACATGCAAGCACTCACACACAGATGCTCATCCTGCAGGACTTGTGTAAACTGGTGACAGTCATGGCATGGAGGTCATGGGGTCAGGATGCCATGAAGCTATGTGTCATGGTTATTTTCACAAACAAGACACAGGTGTTTTTGAAGAGAATATCAGTCACGTTATTCTCCCCATTTCCTCCTCTATTAGCCACGTCGTATATTATCGCAGATTATTATGGCTGGCTTCCTGCGATGCTGTCATAATTAGCAAATGTATCAATGTCAAGCAATGTAATGCATTCACAGCTCTCATTTTAAAAGCACTCCGTATAATTGAAACGGTTTCGGCACAGACTGCTAGGTAAGTCTTTAGGCCCCGACTTTAGGCAGAGCACGACTTGCTCAAAGAGAGCGCCGCAGACACGAAGGAGACTGAATAAAGTCTCCCTATTCAAAAAAGTGTGCCATTGATTTAGAAATAAGTGCATGGCCGAAACAGCAGCATATGAGCATGTTCCCAATAGGTGCTCTTTATCTCATGGCCACCCCCGTTCATACATTTTCTACTTTAAAAGACACCGTATCTGCATTAATTATTCGTATTTTAATGTCCACGCAAGATCATTTATGCTAAAGTCTTTATTAGGTATCAGTTGCATATTTATGTTTGATGGATTAGACAGTTGTCCATATTTAGAATCCTGCTAATTTATATCTAAATGAGTGTAAATTGCAACCAGTGATCCTACAATAGGACATATTCTGAGCTAATGCATAAATCATATCCAGATAAACAGCCTTAGTACAGGCTTATGTTTGCTGTGAATATTGCCAGAAGCCTTTAATACTGTGGACAAACAGCTTATCTCTTATCATCCCTCGTGTCCAACAACTATGTCAGCATGTCGGTCTTGCAGCGAGCCCGGCTGCTCTTTGTCTATGGGCTATTTTTCTTCTCGCTCCAGATAGTAAGTTAACGCTTGGGCGGATTTGAAGATTGTTGTTGCTTGAGGAACAAAAAGAGATTGATGTGTTTACCTTCATCAGCAGCGCAAAGTTCAAGGTGCAGGAGAGACATTTAATTAGATCTCCCATCTTCTAAATGATTTTCAAATGTTCCAGGCTCAGGCCCAGGCAGGCGCTTTTTAAAGGACACTCCGAAGGTACCAACTAATGTGCCATCCATTAGACTCATGTGCTTAATACAGATAAAAAGCCACCCAGCCGTCCCTGAGTAATGATCGATTTTTCACCTCCTTAGTATGATTTAGCGCCAACTCCTTATAGGCCAAATGTGCACTTTAAGTCTTTGTTAAAGGCTAATGGCGCTCTCGAGTTTTTACAGAACGTCACTTTTCAGCCAAAAAATTTCCTCATTAATAGCTTTATGACACTTATGCCATAATTGCTCTTGATTAGTCAGACCTCATGAAGGGTGCAAACTCCTGGTTCATTTAATTTGTGCCAGTCTTTTAAAGCTACATACTGATTTAGGACCGAATGCAGCTTTTAGTAAAGGATCAAAGGCCGCTCACAAGCCCATCAATCATTTGGCAGTCTCAAATATGACCTTCTATTCTGAAGGCATGCGACATACACGACAGCTCATTCTGCAGCATTAAGCTACTAACCCCTTAGCGGCTTGGCACGTGACAGCGCTATGCAATTAAACCATAGCACAACCTGGACTAAAAGAATCCAGTTAGTGGCAATGCACTCGGGTCTTTTTTCCTGGGCGTTGATTGAAGTTTTGAGATAAGATGAGATCTGGCTGATATGGGATGAGGTGTAAGTTTACTAATTCACTGTAGAGGTCATTCAGATTGACACAGCAATATCCATTGACTATGTAAACTTATCTTCTTGTCTCAATCAGTGCTGTGTTTATGGACACATGGACACATATTTATCCTGGGCTTAATGACTGTATTAGTGTGAGGATGTAACCAATTCTCATATTATTATGGCATTCATATACTGCTCGACTATGTGTGTGTGTGTGTGTGTGTGTGTGTGTGTGTGTGTGTGTGTGTGTGTGTGTGGATTGATCCACGCTGTGCTAGTAGAGTTGAGGGAGTTTTACATTGGAGCCAGGAGGTGTTTGGTACTGCACACTCGACAGTGAGAAAGTGCCCCATATGCTGTCCTCAGTGTGTTGCCCAGTGCTATGTATCTCTTGGTGCATATTGGAACCTCACCACTGTGTCTCCACCCCCTGAGGCAGCAAGTGAAAAGAAGAACAGTCCAAGATTTAGATGCTCACAATCACATACACACACACACACACACACACACACACACACACACACACACACACACACACACACACACACACACACACACACACACACACACACACACACACACACAGCACATAATACATTTCCTCTATGTTCCTCATACATACAGACATTGTACTGCTGAGAAAGAACTTTCAATACAGCTAGGATGATGACACACAACAGATTAAGATTTATCCACCTAGGTTTACTCATTTGAGTGCAACTCATAAAGAGTGCTTTTGTATTTAGTTGCAGATTAATCTGACAACTTTTAGCCTCGTGATATTTACAAAGAAGTCCAGAAGCATTGTAATATTCCTCCTAGCTGCGGGTTCAGTGTAAATTCTGGAAATACCATCTCTGCATGATTGTCTCTGATGACTCTGCACTCAGCCATGCTGTTGTCATCCATCTGTGCAGGCCGCAGGGAAAGTGTACTTCATGCTTTTAGAGACACAGCAAAGCACCAGCGCCTGCTCTTCGCTGTAGCACACGGAGCTAATTGAAGTGAGTCTTTGCCAGAACCAGTCATGCAGGAAGCCTATCCCACCTTCCTCCTCTCTTTTTCCTCTTCTCTCTCATTTACATTATAAGATCTTTGAGGCGTCATTGCCTTCCGGAGAATTCTTAGAAAGAATATCTTTTTGCTCTCCTGAGAGAAGCTGCATCCACATCCTTTTGTCACTCCTTCCTTTCTAACTTCCTTCCTGCCTTCAACACCTCGATCTTAGTTCTTCCATAAGCGTGTGGCATGAGACATGCTGTTCTCTTCCCCTCGTATTGTCCCTTTTATAGCACATTCACATTCTAATGCCAGTTGAGTTTCCTAAATTGGAGCATACGTACTTGCTCACACCACATGGTGCAGTAGTTAACCTTCATTAGTCAGAATCTATATCCAGCACGAAGCTATCAAAACGCTAAGCGCTGACTCATTGTTTATTTACAGTGCTGAGAAACAGTTTCCCCATGACATGAAAGAGCCAGTGCGGGTGACCAGTCCCAAACTTAAGTTTCTTTGTTCAGCTGGTTTAGCAAGATCATTTACTATCTCGTAGATATCTCAGTTAAAGGACTTTGACAAAAATAGCTGGTTGCTTTACTAGTCAATAGCGGTGATTAGCACTTTCAATGAACAATGAACAATTTGTAAAGTATTCCAGGACATTTCTGTCAGTCCTTGTGATCATAACCGTCAGGAAATATCTTTTCCGTCTGCCTCAATTTAGTTTTCTAAGCCATGTCCATTTGCTTGCACTGGGAGCTATTCTAGGCTCTGTCTTAGCATTTGTTTACCAAGCAGGTGCACTTTTTTCACATGATTGGATTTGCGGGATATGATAGTGTGTGTGCGTGTCTGTGCAGCCATGCATGTCTGTAGGTATGTGTGGTGAAGCAGCAGGTCGTCTTGCAGGTCTGGGCAACGTTACCATTCTGCACCCGGTACAGGCCCAGATGGCATCTCGGTTTGAGCAAGTGCCCTTTCCTTCCCTCCCCACCTGCACTCTCACTCGCAATGCATAATTACAAACACAGAAAAGTGTTACTTTCCTCAGCTCTGGCTGTCTCTTACTCTGTCCTCAGCTATCGGTCTCTGCTCTCTGCCTGTCTTCTTCGAGCCAGTCCTGTCTCTCTGATTTGCACTGACTGACAGTAGCTTTGTGGCTGGTGGGTTTGCCTGCTTCCATTTTTTTTTTCACTCACATTGTCTTTATCCAATCATATGCACCTCTCCTGGCTGCCTGGACTCAACAGCAGACATACTGTACTTATGCTATTGTAACTGTCTGTGTCCATGCTGCATTTTAGACTTTAGACTGTCTCTTTCTATCTTTTCTTTTTCCTCTCTTTATTTTCGTGCTTGCATTTTATGCCTGTCTGCTTCACTGACTCTCCATTTAAAGCTCAGCTTCTCTCTCTTTCTCTACCTCTCTCTCTCTCTCTCTCTCTCTCTCTCTCTCTCTCTCTCTCTCTCTCTCTCTCTCTCTCTAAGAAACTCCTTAGAAATCCATCTTCCTTTTATCCTCTACATCTCACCGCCCTCTTTTGTATTCATTCTCTCAAAGGTTCTCCACTCATGTGGACCTTTCTCTGCAGTGAGTGATGGTAATAGCTTGCTTTAGCCTTGTGTTTGGATGGAAGGTCTCATCACACTCAATCTCCTCATATCCGGTGGTGTCACAATACAGGCAACACCACAACGCTCCTTACATCTGGGCCAAAAGCCTGAGATTCCACAGCTGTTTTATTAATATAATACCAAGAGTCAGAAATCACTGGAGTAATCTTTATGTGGTCAGCTGAGGCAGCAGCTGTGTGGCTTGGCTGACAAAAATCCTCTGACTGTGAAAGGGTTATGATAAGGGCTGGAGATGGACGCTCAGTTCCTTACCCTCTGAGCTGTGCTTATAGTTTTCACATATCATTTCGTGACCAAAGTGCACTACAACTATCAAAGCACCAAAAACACATCTCAGAACCGTCTATCAAAACTCCAGTGCTTCCTCTTTCCTAACAAGAGCACTTTGTCATTACAGAATACAATAACCTTAAAAACACTTACAGCAATATCATTCCAGTTCCTTGTATTTGTACTGTAAATGTTGATAGAGTGCTCTTGTGCTGTGTGAAGAGCTGAAACTTTGTACGACCTTCTAATAAAAAAAACAACAATATATTATCATCTATTTTTTGGAAGACATGCCTAAGGTTCTTATGAGAAGACATTTTAATTAATAATAATTTATCTATAAATAAAATGCCCCGGCTGCCTAATTTGTGTGTTTACTGTTGCGGCACTGCAGCCAAAACCTACTACAGAATTAATGTTTAGATTAACAAATGGAGATGAGTTTGTTGTGTTTAAAATGATTCAGTGTATGTCCTTAAAATCGATGCATGCACGCTGTTGAGTTGACTTTATAACGTTACTTTACATTATATATAGAGTTACTTTGCAGCCTAAAGCAAAGATCACATAAACATTGTTTTATCTCTGCAAGTCTCCAGTCTCTGTATTAGAAGTCATCAGTAGGCGTTCCCACTACTGTTGCCATGGTAATAACTTCTATCAGTGGGTGGCACACCCAGCATTCCTAGTCTTGCAGCTTAAATGAAACATTCTGGAGGTAGCTTTGGCGTTTGTTTATAAAATTCAGCAGCGTATACACGCATCATATCATACGATTTCATCGTCATTCTACTGTTTTCATTACCATTAGTAAAGAAGTCACACCAAATTGCTCCGTATTTGCACAAAGTTAAACTTTTCTTTACCTTGTTCCGTCACATTTGTTCACTAATGCTAGTTGTCGTGCATGTCGTCTGGAAATCGCCAGCTCTCAGTGAAAATGAATAAATCTCCCATTGCTCTGTCGCTGTGAGTCAATGTGTGAACGTAGCATAAGACATAGTAAGATTGTGTGCTAGTTTGGATGCACACTGTGTACCCTTTTAAAAATAAAAGGTTGCCATGCCATGGCTTTTACCATAGTTTTTTTTTTTTTTTTTACATCTGTAGAATGTTACTGTTTATGCTTTGAGTATAACATGGCATATAGTTTATAATGTCAATCATTATTCTAGATACAAACTGTTTACTAACATTTATTTTACTAATCTACATTTAGTACAACGACACCTCGGGAAGTCTGCAACTATATAATTTTGAATAATTGTAACAGTACAGTTAAAAGGTGACATGCTGGTGCAGCAGGAAGCATTGCCAACTCATAGCTCCAGGGTTCCCAGCTTGATCCTGTGCTCAGGTTACTGTCATTGTGCAGATTCCCTGCATTACATTTACAGCATTTGGCAGACAGAGCAACTTAAATTGATCTAATTTATAACTGAGCAGTTGAAGGTTAAGGGCCTTGCTCAAGGGCCCAGCAGATTATCAGTGCTAAGATTTGAACTGATGACCTTCCATTCAATAATCCAACATCTTAAACTCTGAGCTATCATTGTCTTGGTGCATGTTTTTCCTGTTTATGTGTGGGTTTCCTCACAACTCCTAACAAACATGTCAGTGGATGGTTTGGCTACTCTAAATTGAGTTGAATGAGAAACAGTACTGTACATGACATGTAATCACATACAGTATAATGCGGTGTTTTATATTCTGCTTGACTGTTGATTGTTTTAGTTCAGCAGTTTAAATGTACTGGACTGGCTGTCCAGACATGTAGGCTTGTGGTTATTGAAAAGGATGTGAGTCTAATAGATCTTAACTGCTATGATATTTTTGTAAACTCTATAAACTGGAGTTGTAGAAATGGTCCAGGTCAAATTGTATACTAATGGTAGATGCCATTTCAGTAGATCAGAGGTGTGTGTGTGTGTGTGTGTGTGTGTGTGTGTGTGTGTGTGTGTGTGTGTGTGTGTGTGTGTGTGTGTGTGTGTGTGTGTGTGTGTGTGTGTGTGTGTGTGTGTGTGTGTGTGTGTGTGTGTGTTTGTGTGTGTGTGTGATATCAGTGGCATATGTGAACAGGTGGCTGCTGTATGCTCAGTCGTGCAGCAAGTCCAGCCCTTGAGGCCAGTGATGAAAGTGATTGAATTCGGCAAGCAAGAAAGCTGACAAATCACTAAAAAGTGCTTTTAAAACGCCGTAATAACGTTATTCATAAATCACCCCTGACAGTTTAATCATCCTCAACTCTGGAGCCCTTGTCTGTACCGCCGGACAGCACTTCCAGTCAGAAAGAAAACAAGCTTATGTACACGTCCTGTTCGATCCTGTTTATACTCCGAGCCTTGATTTCCCATAGCATCAAAGACAGAGTATCCAAATAGTATCTTTACTTCGATGATGAAAGATATGACTATTCTCTGAAGTTTCTACTCTTGTACACTCATTCAGTATGAGTCATCCTTTGGCGGTGTGTAATGATTTCTTATATCTGTTATCGGGAAAGGGAGCAGCAGTGAAAAAGCAGGTGCTAAGTGCAAGTATAATAACTAGAGTCTACCTGGAGAGAGAGAGAGCAGAATGAGGCTACACTCTACAATCACAGGCATCCTAGCTGATAAAAGGCTCCGTGTAGCCTGTTCACCGTATGTAGCGAGCTAATCCTCAGCACTGCCACTGCGTTCAAGCTGACAGGTGCCAGCAACCAAGGAGAATAGAGACCTGTGTGCACATGCCATGCAGATACAGCAGTCTATGTGGAGTGGATTTATGGTTACATTCTTCGTAGAGTATTGTCAATCGGTATTTACAGAGCTGAATGCGTCTGTCAACATACAGAACTGTTATTAGGAACCTTGGGCTTGTTTAATGGACCTGAAATGAGTAAGAGTCCTTAAATAACCTCCACCTGTTTTATGCACTTCAGTCTATCTCAGCAATCAGAGAAGGAAGAATGTGGGAAGAATAAGACCTCCCAAGACTGCATTTGAAATTCTGTTCCATTCAAGTGCTGACATTTCAAAGCATCAAAGTGAAGAGACTTGCTGTTTCTACCCCGTTCTCTATCAAGTCATCCCTGGTGCATTGATATCTCTTATGTGTGCTGCTACTTACCTTCCACACATTGTGACCAGCCTGGAGTAACTCATATTTCTTATCATCCCTCAAAGGAACTTCTCCCTTATTGGACCTTTGTCAAGTCCTTGGTTATCACAATGAGAGCATCAATTGTCTTTTATACCAATGTACTGTCATTTACAGCCATCAAAAGTTTTTTTTTACGGTGTGATTTATTAAGATGGATGGAGGTTTGATATTCTAAATCCACCCTGTAGATCCTCATCTTCTCCCTATGCTTCAGGGACTCCGGGTTCCTCCCCAGTCCAAAGGCATGCATGGTTTTCTGTTTGGCATCTTTAAATTGCCTACAGTTTGTGAAGGTGTGAGGGTGAGTATGTGTATGTGCCCTGTGATGGGTTGGCATGTTGTTCAGGGAGTCCCTTATATTGAGTCCCCTCGGAAAGACTCCAGGTTCCTGGGACCCTGAGTAGGATAAGCAGTGGAGAAGATTGATGGATGGACTTATTGGGATGAGCGATACGTGCTATTTAATAGATACTAAGTCAAATTCGCCACTGAAGTAACACAGCAAGCACAATCCATGTATCTGAAGAGAAAAGGGTGCCTGATGCACAACACTTAGTATTCTGGGTTTCTTTCTATACTTTTGATTATGCATTACAGCAGGGCTTTCCCTAGAAGCTCAGTATTGTTTATTCCCCAGCTTTCTCATTTGCATTCACCTAACCCGTGATGATATATTTAAGCCGTGGCATAAATCCATAGGTGTCAGTATCCTCATAAATAAAAGAGGATTTATGAAATATGGATTGAACTGGTCATAGAAACAGCATGATTTTGGGGCTGTGCATGTGTCAGATGTATGTGTGTGGCCACATGCTATTCCCATTGTAATTACATCTCTCCATCCACCGTCGTTTGCCCCTGAGGTTTGCTCCAGAGAATTCATCCTGCAGTAATAGAATTACACAACACACAATGGTGGCTGCTGGATTCCTGGACGTAATGTCTTTTATGAAATATTAACAGAGCTGGTGGTTTTAATTATCTCTCCCACCTTATTACAAGACATTCCTCTCTCTCTCTCTCTCTCTCTCTCTCTCTCTCTCTCTCTCTCTCTCTCTCTCTCTCTCTCTCTCTCTCTCTCCCTCCCCCAACTCACTCTTGCACATTTGGTTCTCCAATGGGATTATATGAGTTGTTTTAAGAAATGGAGACTTATTGCTTCCTTCATTAACTGACAAAAGGGATCATCTGTAATTATAGTGATTATCCTTCCTGCCTGTTCCATGGTTTCCTGCTGTAGATCCTGGCAGCAGTAATAACATGTAACCACTGAAGTTCACTAAAGAGAATTTGTTAAAGCAGGCAGATTCTGTGGCATCTTTATAGCACTCAGCCGAGTTTCAACCACTGATGATCTGCCCACAATCTATAGTGTATCTGCTGTCTTTTGCTCTCAAGCTTCACAATCTTGATGGTTGATCTGGCTCTCTGTTTAGGGAGCAATGGTGGCTCAACGGTTAAGGTTCTGGGTTGTTACCTATACATCACTGTGCTGTAATGTATAGGTGACAAAATAAAGGCTTCTATTTATTCTGTATACAGACATTAAATAAAAAAAAACCCAACAGCTTTGGAACACTTTTTAGGCAAAGAAGAATATATTGTTACAGGATAATCCCACTCTCTGCTGTTATCATAAAGAGTATGAGTACCCTTTAGAGTGTGGAACTTCTAAAGATATCTCCCCCCCTATCTTAGAGACCTCACCATTGTCATCTCTGATCTGATCTCATTAGGGCTCGTAATCTACATCTGCTTTTCTGTAAAGCTCCTTTGTGGCATCGTACAAATTAAAAACCGGAACAAACTTAATTGAATTAATTATAAATGTTGCACATAATCCATTCCTTAAACATTATCACGGGACTATGCTGAATAAGTCTTTGATCATCTGCTGTGTTAGTTGTTGATGAAATTTAAGAGACCCTATAGAGAAGACTGACTTGCAATTAGTCTCAGCCATGTCAAAAACAAAACTGCAACAGCAATACTTCCCCAATGGTGAGGTCTCCTTTAGGCTTTAGGACAAAAATGGGATGCTTTGCGTAAATCTGGTGGTATACTATTAAATGGCAATAGATTTAAATGAAAAACAAACAGACAGTTATACTCAAAACAAATCCTGTGTGTCGCTTCCTAGAAAACTCTTTGAGGCTGAAAAGGCTGCAATCTATGAGCAGACATCATAATACTGAAGCACTGCTGATTCAGCTTTGCCACCGGTTTTAAAGTGTTGTTATTTATTTTTAATATTTCCTTGTTAAAATGTATTTTGAGTACTTATATGTTACAGCGTATTCTGCATAGTAGTAGTAATCATGCTGAGGACAAGCAGTGTAGTGTATCTTGATTTGAAATGGATTATTGGGCTTGTATTTTTATAGCAGGCTGAACTGCATTGTCAAGAGTGAAAGGAGTGCACAAATGGGGCAGATAGAGATGGCATTTGTAGTGTTGGTTTATTTTGCAACCTTTGAAAAGACTGAGAAGAGGTGGATTTTCTGAGTTTTGAGTAGCTTTCAAAACCACATGCAAACACAAACAGCTGACCTGGTAATCAAATTGCCACGCTGTACAGTTCTGCAAACCGTCATGTGATGTTTAAACCAATTAGAGACAGGGGAAGTCTCAGAACTATGAGCTCTGTATGGAAGTATGCACACAGCACAGCGTTTGACAATTTTTTTTTAACATGTGACCATCAGTCAGGGTGTCCATCTCTTTGTCTGTGCAGGCATCTAAGATATTAACATGCTATCTCAAGAATAAGTGTTGACTGTTGGTATGGAAATAGATTTGTAGCCTGCAGAGGTACTGATTATATTTTAGAATTGGTCCA
Organism: Tachysurus fulvidraco; assembly: GCF_022655615.1. NCBI lineage: Eukaryota > Metazoa > Chordata > Actinopteri > Siluriformes > Bagridae > Tachysurus > Tachysurus fulvidraco. The sequence continues at coordinate 9,610,346 of NC_062521.1, read as the reverse complement.
AACAGGGTCAGGGTCACATCAAGGTCAAATCTAGTTTTTCTTTAACAGCCTCCTTCATGTTTGAGGTATATTTTAAGGGTATTTGAGGCATTCAAATTAGTAACAAAAAGGACTGGTCTGGTTAGCAATGGAGGCTTCTACATCAACACAATTGTCATCAAGTTCTGTTTGTTCTGTTTTTAAATTCTGTCTTGAATGATTTGATGCCAGAATATATCAATATCTGTACTAGTTAGAGTTTACACAATGGAGTTTAACACTATGCTAGTTAGAGTTTACACAATGTTGGAGTTTAACACTATGCTAGTTAGCGTTTTAATACTGAAATATACCACAATGCTAGTCAGAGTCTACACAATGTTAACCAGCCCCTATCATAATGCTAGTAAGAATCAAACACAATGCTAGTCAATGTTTACCAAAATGCTTCAAAAAACAACCTTTGAACAACCTTTGGGAGCATTTTTCCTTAGGAATTATGAATTACACCCTTGAACCACAGGGGAAAAAACATAAAACTATGCTATGTAAATCAGACACTGATCATTTACAGTTTTATGCTGTGATTGCCATGACTAAGAGAGAGTGTGCCTATTTGTTACAGAGATCAGCAGAGTACGGAAAGACATGTACAACGACACGTTAAATGGGAGCACAGAGAAGAGGAGCTCAGAGCTTCCCGACGCGGTGGGTCCCATTGTACAGCTCCAGGAGAAGCTTTATGTGCCTGTTAAAGAATACCCTGATGTGAGTATCAGCTTATCACCTTATTTACACCTAGTGCAGTAGGAAGACGTTTCTAGGTTATAACTATCTCATATAGTGGTTACAAATAGAAAATGTAAACACACACACCTACTTCTGTGTACTCTGTGAAAATATAAAGTAAAGGAAGCATGCCAAGAATGTTTTATTTTTCTTTTACTCGACAGCCCTTCTTTAAATCTTCTTAAGTAAATGGAATTGTAAAACGCAGCGCTCCATACAATATCACATTATTTAATTACAGAGGTCTACATGTCAATGTAATCTAGTTTTCCTTGCATTAGGACATGGGCACACATCCAGTGTATTGATTTCATTACTAGAAGTTTAGGTAGTGGGCCACATACCGTGCTTTGCTTCATTTTATGGCCGCATTTAATCTATTATGGACTAAACAGATGGTTTGTTGTAGGCACTTACTGTCAGAGCAGCTTCAGTTTTAACCATTTTCTGCACTAGAGCATTTCATATGCATGTCTCTGTTTTAAGTGCAGTCATTAAGACTGGCTTGTACTCTCTGTGCTGCAATGCTTTGGTGTGCACACCAGTAATAGGGGTGACATTGGACTGTGTCTTTGCTTCCCAGTTTGTGTTGAGTCAGATGCACTCAGTTGAGTCGCTAGCATCCCAGCGGTTAACAAATCTTTTAAGCAATCTCTGTCAGATCCCGATTGCTTAAGCCCTCTGGCCCAGGAGAGCGCTCAGAGCACCAAGCTGATTGATCCCAATTAACTTGCACCGTTCCCCAATGATTCCCGCACGGGTATCATTAATAGAGCTTTTCCAGCTTGGGGGGGGGGGAGGTTTGGAATTAGCAATCCTTCAATTTGTTGACATTTCTTAGTTTGAAAGAATGTTTATTTGAGCATTTCCCCAAAGGATGGAGTAGTAAGGACAGAGGTGTCACACCACATCTGTTTGACTAATTCATTCATTATCAGCACACAAAATATCAGACCTGTTCAATGATAAAATTATCATACAAATATATACTAACTATATATATATATATATATATATATATATATATATATATACACACACATACATACATACATATATACAAAGATAAATATATAGTAGATTACTTAGTAGATTATATAGTAGATTTACTTCAGAAATGTCCACAAGAACAGATCAGCGATGGCTCAAGGTTTATTCTGAAATTGTTATGATTTTCTACTTATTTAAGTTAAAAGTCATTAAAGGTGAAATAAAATGGTTAAAATATGTCTCGTCAGTTCTCAGTTGTTCTCAGTAACTGATCTGTAGGTACAGAAATAAAACATTAAAAATATATTTAACTATTAAATCTACTAGTTATTTTTCTGAGTAAATTAAAATGAAATTGTATACAGAACAATGAGGTTATGACCATTTGGAATAAAACACAATGCTGAAGAGAGAGCACTAAAATAATAAGATAACATGCAAACAGTTTTCTGTCTTCTCCTCCTGTTTATACCATCTGTACAATGGAGAGTTCCAAAAAGTTCACATTTAGTAAACCACTCTTTTCTTTTGATAACTGTGAGAGTTTATGGCTGTGCAAAGGACATTTGAGTGAGTGTGTATATGTGTGTATATGTATGAGTATGTGTGTATGCGTGTATGCATGCGTGTGTGTGTGTGTGTGTGTGTGTGTGTGTGTGTGTGTGTGTGTTAGTGTGTGTGTGTGTGTGTGTGTGTGTGTTCTGGCTCTGGCTGTCCTTGCTACTCTGAAGGACACCCAGGATCATTATTAGTGTGCTTGGGTTCATTAGTAGGAATGAGAGATGAAATAAGAGGCCTTAAATAACCGCCAGACAAGAATAGAGTCCCAGCAGATCTAAGAGGTGTGTGTGTGTGTGTGTGTGTGTGTGTGTGTGTGTGTGTGTGTGTGTGTGTGTGTGTGTGTGTGTGTGTGTGTGTGTGTGTGTGTGTTTGGGTGTTTGTATGTGTGAGTGAGTATGTGAGTGGTCACTCATCTATAACCTTTGCTAAAAACACTTTAATCATTTATTTAACTTTAGTAACCCTCATTTAGTTGTGTTTTATGTGTTCATACGTTTTAGAGCAAAATCACTTATCAATTGGTTATTATTAATAACTATTAACCAAAAGCCATCACAGATTCTGGAGAACAGAGCAAAGTCTTTGAACACAAGTATGTGTGTATATGTGTGTTTGTGTGTGTGTGTGTGTGTGTGTGTGTGTGTGTGTGTGTGTGTGTGTGTGTGTGTGTGTGTGTGTGTGTGTGTGTGTGTGTGTGTATCCCACTGTGTTGCCTCTGCACATAAATAGTGTTTCAGAATCTCCAATTAGCTTTTCATAGGTGGTCATTATTGCTTCCATGTTGGGGGTATGAGGCATATAGCATTATAACATTATTAAAGAGAGTGTACGCATGTTTGTGTGTGTGTGGGAGCGAGAGAAAGAGAGAAGATGATAACCAGCTGTGGATGCAAGATGAATGTGAGGGTATGATGAGGTCGGGGAATCAGGGCAGAGGAGCACTAGCCTGGTCTGCCTGATAAAAGAGGGAGAACAAACTCGTACACACCCTGGTGTCTCCCATACTCATCCCCAAGACAGACTGCCAGCGGCACAGAAATTAATTTGGTCCTTCAAACTCTTGCAGCGCTGTTGCTCTCTTGGCAGCACACACTCGTTCCAATTTGGTGAACAATGTTATTAGGCTGGGAAAGACAACAGTGCTAGCAGAATGTTGCTGTTCCCAGTAATTGTTGCCATTCATTTGTGTGCTCATATCTATAGTAAGTGCTGTGTGTGAGAAAGAGAGATGGAGAGAGAGAGAGTGAGAAAGAGAGAGAGATGGAGAGAGAGAGAGAGAGAGAGAGAGAGAGAGAGAGAGAGAGAGAGAGAGAGAGAGAGAGAGGGTAATGTTAGAGACGGTGCTCTGCATAGAAAGAGCTCTATAAATACTCCTCTCAGGCTCTGGGCCTGGACAGAGCTTTTAATTGTAGCTATTGTGGTGCATACTGGGTTTGGAAGATGTGGAAAGAGAGAGAGGAAGCAGGAGAACAAGAGAAGACTGTCATCTATCATTCCTCCCTCACTGTCCTTTTCTGGGTCACGCTCGTCCGATGCGGAGATGAGCAGCTATCACTGATTATTAATCATTATAAGCATGCACGACAGGATTGATTCTCTCTCAGTTCTCTCTTTGGCCTTGGTCATCCTTCAGCAAGCTCAGAAAGGTAGGACAGGAGTGGAGCCCAGGGACACTTTTGCATATGTATGGCTGTTGGCAATGGCATATGTATGACATGCTAAACTGCCAAGTTCTCTTCACTACCTAGAGATAAATTTCACACTGATACTATTCAGTAGTATAAAAGCAATAAATATGTTCTAGTTACCTCACAGGTTTTAGTTAAACTGTAACAATCAAGTAAGCAATTTAAAAAATTATTTCGATCATTTCAATACATGGTCACAGGTTTGTGGACACCTGACCATCACACCCATATGTGGTTTTTGAATATCAAATTCACAAGATCATGTCTGGGTATGAAGCGCTTTAAATCATTCCAAAAGATTTAATGTTCAGTGGGGTTGAGTTCAGATCTTTGTGCAGGAAACTCCACACTCCACATTTCATCCACACAAACCTTCCAGACGAAGTCTTCATGGAACTGGCTTTGTGCACAGGGACATTGTTACAGGTTTGTGTAAGGTGGCCATTTATTTAGGCTATATTGTGCATGTTCACCTTTGTAGCTCCAGATTTACAAAAAAAAGGTAAACATCTTTTCAATTTGTTGTTATTGCAAAACTGAAAAAAATTATTTACCCCAGCATTATTTCAAGAATATGATAGTCATATAATGCTGTGTGAGCACGGTGGTTTGGTGGTTGGAGGTTTGAGTCCCGACTCTGCCCTGCATGCAAGGAATTCTTTCTATGATCCGGCTCTTTCCTCCGTCTTCTACGCTTTTACAGTCCTCTTACAGTATAAAAGACTCGATTGGCTTCACTAAATTGTCTGTAGTGTGTGAATGAGTGTGTGTGATTTTGCCCTATAATGTGTTGGCTCCCTGTCCAAGGTTCTGTCTTGGATAAGTGGTACAATAAATGGATGGATGGATGGATGGATGGAGGGATAAACTATGATTATACTTTTAAGTTTTATGAGATTGCAATCATTGACAAAACCTAATGTGTTTTATAGCAGTATACCTTGCAAAGAAAAGTCTGTTACGGATGGCTTTTATTTTAGATCTCTTCCTGCTTGTTATCAGAAACATTATCTACTTGATGTGCTGACATCATATCTGAGTGCGATGCTTTTTTGATGTCGTGTTAACCGTAGTGCGAAATGTCTAAGGTGTCATGAGGGATGGAGGCGAGAGTTGGCCAGCTGCCCTGCTTCTCCAGGTGTCGTTGTTTTAATTGAACCGGGCTGTGAGGATGGCCCCATAACTCACTACCGAATCAGGGCCTAATGAATGCTAAACTGCTGGACGTAATCTGGGGATTGGCAGCAGTCTCTGAACCAGCTGGTCATGATTAATATGACTTAATTTTGTGCTTGCATATGAATGCGTCTTAGAATGTTTAACCTCTGTTCTGTGTGGTCTGAAACTGATTTCTAGTGTAGCTCTGAGACTTGTGTGACCACCCGTGAATGTTCTGTCTGGAGCGAACGCTTTCAGTAAGCCAGACCGCATGCTATAGAGAAAGAAGGTCACATAGTGAAACACCTAAACAGCCCCCCCCCCCAAACAACCATTCATTCAGACGTGATTAGGTGAGGACTGGCACACGGAGCACGAATGCTCTCATTATTCCTGACGATAATAAACAGGAATGTGCACAGGGGAGAATGCTGCGGCAGGAGCTCCTGCGTTCTGGATCATTGCAAAGCTAATGAAGGTTAATTAGGGTTCATTAGGACATGATGGCTGCTCACAACAACTCCTCAGGCCCGCGTGAGGCAGCCAGACAGCCCTTCAGCTCGGCCTCCTCCCCTTCACGCTCGCGTAATGACAGCGATGATTCTCAGCCAGCTCAGGACTCATGTATGCCGTCAATCTGGAGCAATCACAGCCCAGTGTCAAACCAGGTAGAGACGCAGTAGGTGGGGTGTCATTTTAAAGGGGCAGGTGAAAAAGTGCCAGTCAAGGGCTATAAACGTATTGAAAGCATTGTGAGTCACTAGCTCTGTGCCACTTTTCAGTATTGTTGTTTTTTTTATGTGACTGTGTAGTTTTTACTGTAATTCAAAATATGATAATGTAAGCTTATGTAAATTTTTATTTTTTATTTATTTTTATTGCTTAAGTTCCCGATGCTGGCCCATAATAGTGTTTTCATGCCAAGTTATCAAATATAATAAACAGAAATGTTGTAACCCTTTGGTTAAAAATAAAATGACTGATCTTATTAGTTAGATAGTTCTCTCATTTTTTTTGTATAACAAGGTTCTCTTCTAAAGTCCCTCCAGGATTTTGTTGAGTTTTTTGTGATTGTTGCCGCAAAAAAAAAATTTGCAGTAGCTTTTTTCAAAATTTGTGACGCAGCATTGTGTTTTATGTGCTGTATTGCAGAACTACTTGAAATAACATTTGAAAAAAATGACTACTCAAATTGGTGAAACTGAAAGCACAGGATTTAAACTCCTACTGTACAAGTGAAGACGTGTGTGTAATTACTTCCTGCGGATAGCCGTACTCATGTTTGACGCACGGGAAAGAAAGAAGTGTGATGATCTCACACGACACACCCTGACCCACATCCTTGGAAAATCTGCAGTAGTTTATTAAAAAAATTCAAACTCCTCTATTACTTGATTTTGTGTCTGTGAATTGGACTGACATTTGAGAGGAAAAGAAAAGAGTAATAAAAAATCGACCTTGTCAGTGTTCATTCCACCTGTAATTGTATTTCAGCCACACCACTGATGCCACTGTTGGGATCCAGTCCACAAATAACCCACACTTAAGGCATGTCATAACAGAATATACCCTGATGAAACTTTATACTGATGTTATATCTGTGCCCAGTTATACCAGCTTCCCCTGATAAAAAAATACTATTATTGTGAGTACAATGATATAATCTACTACCAGAGGCATAAACCCAGCTGCTGAAGCAAGTCAGAGACATCAAGTGTTTCAGATATTAGATTTACCCCCCACCCTCATTTAAAGGGGTAGGGCAGTCTCCCTGCCCTGCATCCCCTCCCCTTGTTGCACACTGTAATGAAAACAAAAGACATCTTGCAGAAAGGAATCAGAGCGCAGTGGTATTTGAAGTCATGCAATAATTAATTTGCCTATTAGCAGTGCCAGCTCGTTTATCTTCATAAGATAATGCCATCACTCGCGCTCTCTGGCAGGCCCGCGCGCGCTGTCTTAAACAGCCCTAATTACGTCCCTGCTGCCTGTTTTATTGTAGTTGATGGAAAACACGCATAATCTCCACTGTGCAGATCGTGTAAATAGGTCTGAGCTTTGAACAGTAGATATTAGAGATTCTATTACAGCCTAATGATTTTCTTTTTCATCGGGTTATTTTTTTTGTGTGTGTGTGTGTATGTGTGTGTCTGAGTGGTGCTGGAAACAGTAAATAGTAACTTCTGTGCAGAAAGAGAGAAAGCATTGAGTCGAGTTTGGTAGCTTTTGAAATACTACACTGAATTTCTGACTAAAGCTTTGTCCATGGCAACAAAATACATAAAAAAAAGCATTATTTCTAAAAGTGAGCCCTTTCTGCTACTATTGTGCTGTGGCAGAATCGCTGCTTTGAAAGTAAACTAAAGGGACAATGGTGACACACTGAAAAGGACACTGTAATTCTTCACCTGCACAAACCTGGGCACACAAAGCCCTGTACCTGGTGAGAGCAGTAATGGAACAGATTCAGTGCGCAGTTCAAAAGAAGAGAATGCGTCCTATGACCCAAAGCCGAACACAGATGCTGCCTGCACCACAGAGCACTATGACAAGGTTTTACACAGGGACACACAACTTATCACACACACTTTCAAAAAAGACGCACAGGTGTGTTTTCTAGTAGTCAAGTCTTTACCTATTCAAACGGTAATGTGCCATTCAGAAAAATAGCACACATGCAAGGATGTTTTTTTTTGCTTCCATCCGAAGAAAAATAAGAGACTGTGATACCCGGAACAACAAGTGGTGTTGTTCTTTTTTATGCACATCCCACAACATCCACAAGATTAATAGGAGATACAATTGGAGAAAAGATATTTTGTCATATTGAGAAAAGAATAAAAAAAAAAACTTTATTTGGCCATATTGAGTTTTAAATAACAGTTACTCTATATTAATTTCATATTTATTTGTTTGTTTGTTTGTTTGTTTTCTAATTTATTCTTTTTTAAAAGCTCAGCGATATTAACTAGTAGGTTGTTAGTTCATATCTCAGGGTCACCAAGCTGCCACTCCTGGACCCCTAAACAAGGCCCCTAACCCATCTGCTCAGTTGTATAATTGAGATTAATGTAAGTCGCACTGGATTTGGACGTTTACCAAACGTTGTAAAATTCTGCACATTGCCATAAAGAGAACAAATGCAGATGAAAAAGACTTACTTTGCCTGTGCAGAACTTTGTGTGGTGGTGTGCGCACGTGTCTTTGCGTATTATTGCCAGTGGCGTCTCTCTCTAAAGTAAAGTAAACATCTCATGAACAGTATGTAGAAAAACAGAACAAAATGTTCTGACAATAATTTGTGCCGAAATATGGAGGTTTCGACTCTCAAATCTATTCCGGCAGATCACCTTTAGTTGCCTCGACCACCTGATGTGCGGAAGATGAAATTTTAATTCCCCTTTCTCTTCTAGACTCCTTCCTAAAAAGCACACAGAATTGCACTTCCTTTCCATCCCATCACAAACCCACACACACACACCCACACCCACACACACACACACACACACACACACACACACACACACACACACACACACACACACACACACACACGCACACACGCACACACCCAAACACACACAGGCATTCATCAGTGCCAAGTGTAGCAGAGGTGGTGTGTGTGTTGCCCAGCAGGAGAAGACCCAGCACAAAAGGCTCAGGCTCAGGAGTGTGTGCATCTGAAAGAGCAGCATCAAAGCTCAGATGACAGCTCGAGAGCAGGGGGTAGAGACGTGATACATCCACTCAGGTAGAGTAGTTGCTGCTGTCACAGAGGCTTTGGGTGTGAATAAAGTGTATGAGTAATGCTGTGTGTGTGTCTGTGAGTGTTTGTGTGTGTCTTTCAGCACGTATACAGTGTCTGTGTGTATTTGTGTGGCTCTCATCCCAGAGCTGGAATGCTTTTGGTTCCTGAGATTTACTTTTTCACGAGAGAGGTTTAATGGGTCATGCTGTATGAACTGTTTGCGAAAACTGTGAATTGGCTTCATTTTTCACAGGCCAGGTGCAGTAATGATATTTCATCAGCTGCATTCACACAGATGCAAATCTTGTTTGTAGAAATCCTCATCAGTTTGACATGATTATGGTGATTATATTCGTTATGAATCAGAATTTCGCCAATGATGCACTTGTGTGTATGTGTGTGAGTGTGTGTGTGTGTGTGTGTGTGTGTGTGTGTGTGTGTGTGTGTGTGTGTGTGTGTGTGTGTGTGTGTGTGTGTGTGTGTGTGTGTGTGTTTATCTATATTTTATTCACAGGCCAGCTGGTAGATTACACCATTAATACATTTCATTTTCATATTTACTTTTTTATTCGTAATAATCAAGCTTAGCAAGAGGAATAGAAAGACTATCGTTTGCCAAAAAAATACTTTCTTGTCACCCGCCAAGATTTGAGGTGGAAATTGGAAGACTGTTACATCTGGAACATTGTTAACACTGCTCCAAAAAACCTGCTTTGTGCACTGTTGCTTATAATAACTCCTGTATAATAACTTCTGCTCATTGTCTTGAAGAGAAAAAAAAAGGTTTCAGAGTTGTAGTGAATCGTTACAGCAGATCTGTGTGTGGTGACGTAAGAGCATGTTTACGAATATGGCTGGCAGAGTAAACATCTCATGAACAGAATGTAAGAAAGACAGAACAAAATGTTTCTTAAGCATTTTTTTTTCACATATTTGTATTCAATAATTAGGCACATACATATTAGGTTACATATTTCTTTGTAACATATTTCTTTTCATATTGCGTTGCCACTTTCAGTATCTCACAGAAGTGAGTACACCTCTCAGGTTTTTGTACAAAATGTATTATATCTTTTCATGTGACAACACTAAAGCTTGTAGAACAGTGTAAATTTGCTGCACCTCAAAATAACAGCCGTTAATGTCTAAACCGCTGGCCACAAAAGTGAGTACACCCCTAAGTGAAAATATCAAAATTGGGCCCAAAGTGTCAATATTTTCACCATTATATTCCAGCACTGCCTTAACCCTCTTGGGCATGGAGTTCACCAGGTTGCCACTGGAGCCCTCTTCCACTCCTCCATGATGACATCACAGAGCTGGTGGATGTTAGAGACCTTGCACATCTCCACCTTAACTTTGAAGATGCCACATAAATGCTCAATAGGGTTTTGGTCTGGAGACATACTTGTCCAGTCAACATCTTTACCCTCAGCTTCTTTAGCAAAGCAGTGGTCATCTTGGAGGTGTGTTTGGGGTCGTTATCATGTTGGAATACTGCCCTGAGGGCCAGTCCAGGGAGGGGATCATGCTCCGCTTCAGTATGTCATAGTACATGTTGGTATTCATGGTTCCATCAATGAACTGTAGCTCCCCAGTACAAACAGCACTCATGCAGCCCCAGACCATGACACTCCCACCACCATGCTTGACTGTAGGCAAGACACACTTGTCTTTGTACTCCTCACCTGGTTGCTACAACACACGCTTGACATCATCTGAACCAAAAAGTCTATCTACTGTTCTCATCAGACCACAGGACATGGTTCCAGTAATACATGACCTTAGTCTGCTTGTCTTCAGCAAACTGTTTGCGGGCTTTCTCGTGAATTATCTTTAGATAAGGCTTCCTTCTGGGACGACAGTCATGCAGACCAATTCGATGCAGTGTGCGACGTATAGTCTGAGCACTGACAGACTGAACCCCCACCCCTTCAACCTCTGCAGCCATGCTGGCAGCATTCATACGTCTATTTCCCAAACACAATCCCTGGATATGACTCTGACCACGTGCACTCAACTTCTTTGGTTGACCATGGTGAGGCCGGTTCTGAATGGAACCTGTCCTGTTAAACTGCTGTATGGTCTTGGCCACCTTCCTGCAGCTGAGATTTTCAGATCCTAGGAGAGTTCTTTGCCATGAGGTGCCATGTTGAACTTCCAATGTCCAGTATGAGAGAGTGAGAGCGATAGCACCAAATTTAATCTGCTCCACATTTACACCTAAGACCTTGTAACACTAAGGAGGGGACAGCAAATTTACACTGTTATACAAGCTGTACACTCAATACTTTACACTGTAGCAAGGTGTCATTTCTTCAGTGTTGTCACATGATAAGATATAATAAAATATTTGCAAAAATGTGAGGGGTGTACTCACTTCTGTATATACTGTATATAGTTTACTATATATAATTTAAATCACGAAAACTAGTTTCTCAACAAAACGTGATTTCATTGCTTATGTTAAACTGTGAAATCTCATGAGGATCTTGATGGGAAGAACCATATAACTACAGTATTCAAAATAAGAAACTAGACATGCAGGGTAGAATAACACAGCCGTACTGTGTCTGTTTGCTTTTATTCAGTGCTTCACAAACACACACTCGAATCACGTCGCATGTATAAAAACTAGCTGTATTAATGTTACTCGGTTCAGTCACATTGTACTCATAAGAATTAAGTCAACAAGCTTTCTTTACTACATTATAGTGCCTTGTATTGTTCTGCGGACTGTATATTTTATTCATAGTCCAGATGGTAGGTCAAACAATCAATAAATTACATTTTCATATTTTTGTCTTTATTAAGCCCTTCCTTAGCAGGCGGTTGTGGCTCAACCAGTTTAGACTCTGGGCTGTTAAATGGAGGATCGGGGTTCCAACCCTCAGCACTGCCAAGCTGCCACTGTTGGGCCCTTGAGCAAGGCTTCTAGTCCTCACTCTTGCACGGGTGCTGTATCATGGCTGACCCTGTGCCTCGACCCCAACCTTCAATGTTTGGATATGCGAAGAAAGAATTTCACTGTTCTGTACTGTATATGTGACAAATGTGATAAATGTTTCTTTCTCTGTGATCCTTATACATATATTTGAGTTGCACTTTTTCCCAGTTACAGTATCATAGTAATATCAGAGCTGTGAGTATAACCCAATAATATCCATTATTCCATAACCGTAATTCTGTATCTATTGAGCCATTCAGCTACAGACCTTTGTGCCTTGGATCACTGTCTTGATGAATAGTTGCACCAGTTGCACTGAGTGATTGATTGATTGACTGAATGATTGTTTCTCCTTCAGTAGTTTCTGGTAGAGAGCAGAATTTATAGTTTTGTCATTTACAGCAAGCCATCCAGACCCTGAAGTAGCACCACGTTCCCACACCTTCACACTAACGGCACAATGTGTGACGTCTGGTGAGATTCGTACTTATTGTGAAGCACTGTGTTCAGTTTATGTCAGATGTAAAATCTTCCAAATCAGATACACCAGTCCATAGAACATTATCCTTAAAGGCTTGGTTACTGACAACAATGTATTTTTTTTTGTCTAATGTCAGATGAATCTTTATATTCATCTTGGTGACCATGCTCTTCACTGGATACTACTTTCCTAGTCTCATAGACCTTATCTGATGTTAGCAAGCCCCGTGGTTTCTTACATGGTTGAACAGGTTGCTTTGTGACTTTGACTTCCAGAGCAAACTGTTATATTCTATCATTTCCTTTGATCGCAGCATCAGTGTGCAACTTGTTGAGACTTTTTAGCCTTCTTCACATTATGGAAAAGTTCTGTTTAAGTGATGTTTCAATTCAGTAATCAGGAAAGGTTGTGTCTAATGTGGGTGTGTCTATTCCAAGTAAACTCAGTTATCAATTCAATTTCAATTCAATTAACTGTTTGATTGTGTAAGGAGGAGGCAGTTCATTTTCCACAAAGGGCCAGTTGGTCTTGTGTAACGTTTTTTCCTACAGCAAATAAAACGATCTTGTTTACTCAGGTTGTCTTAGCTTGGTTATCTGAAACAATTAATTAACATTCATGGCATTTGGCAGATGCCCTTATGCAGAGCAGCTTGCATTCATGTCATTTATCCATCTGAGTAGCAGCTTGCTGGCCCTAGGATTTGAACTAATGACCTTCCAATTAATAGCCCAACACCTTAACCACTTACCTATCACTTCCCCTATAGCAACTGTACATTTACAGCATCCAGAGCATCTTTACATCTTTATTTCCTTTTATACAACTGAGCATTAAGGGCCATGCTCAAGGGCCCAGCAGCAGCATTTGGTGAACGAGGGATTTGAACTCACACCCTTCTGATCAGTATTCAAACACCTTAACCTACCAAATTCCCATGTGTGACAAATACAAAGATATACGCAATCAGCAATGAGCAAATCCTTTTTAGTAAAACCTGATAGAAAACTGCTTGAATTTTTTTTGTGCATTTGTTCAAATGCATACAGTGTGTGTCTCAGTTCCCATTTCACATGTTTCTGGCAAAGTTATTCTCAGAGCACAGTGTGGTCATTTAGAAACGGAGCTTGTGTGGGTGGAAAGCAGGTGGAAATAGCAACAGTCACAGGCCTGATTAATGCTGCTGTTAGCCAGAGCACAGTTTGTTTGTGCTTTACGTACCTGCCTTCCTAACTTTCTCAAAGTGTCTAAATTACTAATAACTAATACACATATATGATTGAGCTTTCTAAAGCAGGCTTACCATGATGTTAGCACTGAGAGCATTTAGTAGATGACCTATTTTTTCTAGCTTAACAAGGGTTAAGGGCCTTGCTAGGGGGCCCAGCAGTGGATTTAAACTAACAACCTTCCAAGCAGCAGTCCAAAGTCTTAACCACTGAGCTACCACTTCCCCTAGAAGCTCTGTACCTTTATGGCATTTGGCAGACACCCTTATTCAGAGCAACTTATATTTTATACAACTGAGGGTTAAGGGCCTTCCTCAAGGGCCCAACAAGTGGCAGTTTGTGGACCTGGGATATGAATTCACAACCTTCTGATCAGCAGTCCAACAGCTTAACCACTTATACCCCCAGTGTAACAAGCACAAAAATATGCACAATCAGCACAAAGTCATTTTTCATAGAAATCTGTGTAAATTACTAATAACTAATAACTAGTACACATACATACTATACCAAAATGTTGGCATTCTTCCTTGCTATTGCCTCAAATGTGTAAATTATGACAATGATTGCGTGAGTGAATGAGAGTGTGTGTGCCCTGCGATGGGTGGGCACTCCGTCCAGGGTGTATCCTGCCTTGATGCCCGATGACGCCTGAGATAGGCACAGGCTCCACATGACCCGAGAAGTGCGGATAAGCGGTAGAAAATGAATGAATGAATGACAATGTGTCCTGCATGGTGAGAGTGAAATAATACCACTTAATCAGACATAGATAAATCAGAGATGTACAATTAGCTTAACCTCATTCGTTTGGTGTAGTTTATAGTAACCTTGTTTACTGGGTTAAAGGAGTAAAGGAAGAGTCATTTAAAGCAATACGTACTGTACAATTTTGTGTTGCTTGATAGAAACACAGTGATTAGATTCTAATCAGTTATTAATTGCTTTAATTGTCAAATACACAATACGACATAAAGGATAATGCCCTAATAATAAAATAGAGCTAGAAAAAAATAAATACATAGAAGTACATGGGAAAAGTATAAAGAACAAGAAAAAAATTGTTTATATGTTTTTATTTTCTATTGTCTTTCCGTTCCTGGCCCTCGTGTGTAATGTTCTCAGAAACAATCTAACACAATGTCCAACTTTTTACATCTTCTTAATCAATTAGATGTATGAACAATATAGTGCAAATCCAGAGATTGAGTGTAATTACGCGTGTAGTAGTGATCGTCTTGAGATCAAGAAGTCCTTCAGAGAAATGTCCTTCTTCACATCATGTGAATGCCTCATTTTACCTATACCAGAGTGCATTACATATTTTATAAAGAAAAAAAAAGCTTTTTTTACTCAAGGAGAAGTATAAAGATAACCCAACACTACGTCTGTGCAATTTGCCTCCACCTGTGCATGAACGAAGCTGCTTCTATAAAAATGAAGGCGTCCTGGTGCTCGTCGTGCCTTCGCTCTGATTTGTACCTCGCCAAAGTCACCTTGAAAATCTGTACAAGAGTTTAAAGAAAGATATTTGTCTTGCACCGGTTTGTCGAGCTCTGTGTAGGTTCAGCCTTCCAGAGCACATAAAGAACAGTGAGGTGAAAGTCATGAAGAGGAGATAAAATGACCTGCTGGTGACTAAAATGCGGTCTAGTTAATGTGACAGTTGGTATAAAGGAATCTAGTACAGTGTCCTGATGTGTGAAGAATATTACATACACACACATTCCTATTTCTGACACTCAAGTGCCTTGTATGCTGATAAATACAAATGTCATACCAGCACTGTTACTTTTGTGCCTTGAAGCACAGTTTAATTGCTCCTTTTTATTCATATCATCCCCATGTAATATGCAACAGGGTCAAAAATATGCAGTTATCTAGTACACATACACTTAGCAGTGTTTTACAAGCAGTCAATTATGCGTTGAGTCACTCATGTGAAAACGTAATTGAATCTGAATATCAAAAGAATTGATAAATAAGGCCTTGAAGGACTATTGATTAGAATAGGGAACATCGGTGTAAACTTGGCACTGCCTCAATACAAAAATTTGTTACAAGTTGTATTGACTTTGTTATTTTGATGAATGGAATTCATTTCAGAAGAAGAAGAAAAAAAAAAAAAATATATATATATATATATATATATATATATATATATATATATATATATATATATATATATATATAAAATAAAAAAATAAAAATAAAAAATATATATAAAACATTTAAATTTAAAGGCAAATACAGTCTTTGTTTACAGAATATTTGGTAAAACATTAGGACAGACATAAACACCACATTTGTCTAGCCAGACGGATGTGCATTGCATGTTTATCATCACAATAGCACGTATTATCCACTGATTACTTGTAGCGTTTTGTTTACTTTCCCCTGTAAACTACTGTAAAACAGAAAATAGAAAACCAATTCATGTTTATCTCTATAAAACACTCAAGGTTGGCTTTGTTTTAGAGCTTGTCAGTCAAATCCATTCATGTGTCAGCGCACGGCGGCGTTTGGACTTTGCCTGGCCAATTGACTGACAGTTCTCAGGTTAGCTCTGATACCCAATCGATCAGGTGAAGGATCGGTGACTCTTATCTTGTCGTGATGGGCCTGGAGCAGGCAGGGCACACTCACCACACATCGAGCACTATTGTCGGGGCTCGGGCTGATGAGCTTCAGAGATAACGGTCAGACAGCTTGCTGAAACAAGGTGCCTCCCAGGAAATCTCTCTCTCTCTCTCTCTCTCTCTCTCTCTCTCTCTCTCTCTCTCTCTCTCTCTCTCTCTCTCTCTCTCTCTCTCTCTCTCTCTCTCTCTCCCTCTCACTTTCATTATTGCAGATTACATTTAAATAAAAACCAAAGTCTATCTCTAATCACTATTCTGTGATGATTTATTTTTCCGTGGATGTTGAAGATTTTGCCACCTTCCTATAGCTTAATACCTATGAGGTAGGTTTTATCTGAATGTTAAAGGTTGTATCTCAAGATTAAGCAAAGAAGTACATTTTGGTACAAAATCAGCTCTCCCATATGCCATGTAGAAAACACATCACAATTATAGTTATTTAGTTAGTTAGTCGGACGCATTTTTACACACTACCTCATGGTGCACCATCCTGTACTGGTTATGTTATTGTAGAAGCTGTAATTTAGTATTTAACACATTGAATCCAGTCAGCATGCAGTGTGTAAACAGATGACTAAGTGTTGTGTGTGTTTGTGTGTTGCAGTTTAATTTTGTGGGACGGATCCTTGGCCCTCGAGGTCTTACGGCCAAGCAACTGGAGGCTGAAACAGGATGCAAGATCATGGTGAGAGGCAAAGGCTCCATGAGAGACAAGAAAAAGGTAAGCATGTGTATATACACATGGATTAAAACAATAATCTTAAAGTAATAACCTGCTTGTTTAGAGTAAGGCATACAGTATATGAGTATATAGAAAAGAGTACGCATCATGTTGCTTGGTCCGTTCTGTAAGGTGTATTATTACGGAGCCAGTCAGCTTCCCTGACTCCCCCATGCTGTAGCTGAGAGTTTTGGGCAGGTGTTCAAACATTGTCCTTGGCCTCAGATTGCATGGGGGCTGATTCCAGTTTCCCTGCCAGGGCTCCTGTCCCAGTCAAATGCCAGATTGAGTGTTGCATGCTGGGTATCTATCTCTCTAGGCCAGTAGGGGTCTGGGAGGGTCTGTGAATATGGGGTTATATCCATAGTCTATTAGCAGAGTCTCTGACCACTTGGGTAAACATTCACAATCTCAGTTTTTGGTATATGAGTAGACATGTTGCTGATAAGTCCTAGTATGGTTCTGGAATTGACTTCAGCAGCATATCAAACACTGGCGATGAACTTTTATGCCCCTCCTGCATTAGTAGTGTAACAGTTTTTATCCATTATCTAAGAGGATGTGAGAAGTGGTGCATGAGCAGGGCTGGTCTTGTATTTAGACAAGTGACTCTTGCAGAGATAGTTATCAAAGGTCAGGTTGCACGGTGCTGGTTGGGAGCAGGCAGAAAAACAAAACAAGTGCTCTGTGAAGAGTGCTGTTGTCATCTCACACTCCATTCCCACATCTGGATCGGTTCTGCGTCCCGTTGGAGCACAGCTGGTCGCCAGCATATCGGATCTCAGCTTTGTGTACGCGTCTGTTCTGTGTGTTTTTCCGCATCTGTGTGTCCATGCATGTGTGTGTGAGTTCATGTGTGCTCAGTCCTGCCCTTCACAGCTAGCACTGCTAGGGCATTTGACATAGACGGGGTCATCTGAACCTCTCGTCTGCAAAGTGTAAACATTCACATGCATGCTTGAGTGTGCTTGTTTAAGTACATGGTAACTGAGGTTCTTAGTTAAACAGAAAGGAACCCCTGTGTAGATCTTCTTCGACCTTCGTTTCATCTTTCCTTTCTCCCTTACTTTCAGCAGATTCCGTATATCTTTACATTTTGATTAGATTACTCTTCATTTTGGAAAGCTAGATAGTTTTGTCATTTTTCATGGCTTGCTCTTTTGCTCTTTTACGCTTCTATGCATACACACATGCACGTGAACCAGTGTACACAGAGCTTAAGTGATACAAATGCCACCTGACGTGTGCGTGTATGTGTGTGCTTGTGTGAGTTTGTGTGTTTGCAGGCACATGTATGTGTGTGTTTGTGTGTATATTTGTATGTGCATATGTGTATGTGTGTGTGTGTGCACATGTATGAGCACGTGTGTGTGCGTGTATGAGTGTGTACTCACATGTACATGTATGTGCGCATATGTGTTTTACGTGTGTGTGTTTGTGCACATGTATGAGCATGTATGTGTTTGCATGCACGTGTGTGTGTGTGTGAGAGAGAACTATAATGTAGAAGGAACTGGGTCTTTTTTTATAACATAGTAGGAACTGAATCTTTTCTGGATCGATGATGCTTTACTAAGTATTATAATGTGTTCAAATGTTTCTTTAAACAAACGTAATAACAACCGAGTAATACTTCTTTCAAAGTGGGAATCATTTTTCAACCATATTTTAACAGCCTGGTCTTCAAAACTCCAGCATAGTCTCATCAGTTGTACATAAGCAGACAATAGGAACAGTTATTGATGCTATCTAAATGCAATTGAGTTTCTTTTGTCTTACGCTTGCCTTAAGCACAACTTTAATGTGAGCAGCGATGGCATCTGGCAGCAGGATCATTTTCTGCTTATACCCAAGGCAAGGCTTTCCACAGCCTGCACATCTATCCCACTCTCATTTTAAAGACATCTCACGCTGCATCCTAAAATTGAACAAAATAGACTCTCGTCGTCCTTCTAAATCTCTTTTGGAAGTCTAATGAAGATGCCCAAACAATAAAGTGAGCCATTAAGGTACACTAGACACACACACACACACACACACACACACACACACACACACACACACACACACACACACACACACACACACACACACACACACACACTCAGATTTTGTAGATCTTGGTTGGACTTTCAAATCACAATTAATTATTAATTATAACAACAGATTAAGTAGGTTAGAAAACATTCAGACTCTTTAATACAATACATTTATCATTTATATTAAATCAGTACAAACCAGCACATTTATTTTTACAGATTACCAAATTTCTCTTTTTTTTTTTTTTTTAAGAACACTACTTGAATTGGTGAAACTGCAAAGTACATGATTCATCTTTTAAACTCTTCCCAGTAAAGTAAGTAATAAGCCCTTGGTTGAATCTGTTGTGATGATGTCACGCGAAAATGATGTTCGGAAAATTTGCGGTAATGTTGAAAAAAATCGCAAGTACTGAACATCGTAGTGTTTGCTTGATTTTGCGTTCATTTCTGTGATCACAAAATCACGTATTCCTGGAGGAATTGGACAATGCATTTGTGTAATTTGTGACTGTATAAGGCTTTATCTGAGTCAGGAATAAATGCAAGATAGAACCTTATTCTTATTCTGTCCTGACATGCAGCACCAGCACAGGATTTGTCCTTTCCCCCCTCATCCATCTACTGTCACAAAACAAACTAGCGCTGTAATTGTGAGTAATAGTAATTGAATTTACTATTACTATTCCCTATGTTAGATTCTCGTAGACTTATGAAATGCAGCCAGTGACAACAGCTCATCAATCACTGCTCAAATAATGTCATTGTGCATGAATTCACTGAATACTTTGGAAAGCTGAAGTACAGGGATGTTTTGCCTCTAGTGAACCTCACATTTATTTCCAACGGACTGTACGTATGATACACAGACAAGTGTGTGAATAACGGCACTCACGTTAGGCTACTCAAGTCCTGTGTAAAGTATAAACACGGTCTCTCTGCTGCACATCACACCTATAACAACATGCTCATGGTGTTTTAGTCCTTATGTATCAGATGAAGCTGAACGTGACCGCAGAAAGAGATACGCCCTTTCAAACACACCTCTAGATTTTTTAAAAAGGTGTGTCAAGGAATGTAACTTCACCGTTCCCATCAGGCTGGTAAGTCTAAAATATGTTACAGATGTTCAAAATGTTTAAATAGTTGTTCCTGTGGTCAAGGCTTAAAGTCAGACCTTTTGGAAACTCCTGGTTTTAGTGTTCAAGATTTCAGTAGATTTCAGTTTCTAAGACTGTGCAGATGATGAGTGAGAACTTGTTTTCTGGTGGCTCAGTTGCCACCAATTATGGTTATTAAGGCTGTCAAAATCACTTTAGTCCTAGAACAGCCACGGGTCAGCAGCACTGTGTGTGTGTGTGTGTGTGTGTGTGTGTGTGTGTGTGTGTGTGTGTGTGTGTGTGTGTGTGTGTGTGTGTGTGTGTGTGTGGAATCGCAGAAGGTTTATTTTTATTTAGAACAACCTCCGCCCCTCGCAGTGGACACATATTGAACTCAGTGGTTTATACAGCGAACTTAAATTAGTATTTGAGGCACAACGTGACTATGGTAACAAGAAGCTAGCCACCGGCTCATTGTCTGGCGATGGAAATTTTAAGGAGCCGCACACTACCGAATTTTAAACCCGTCTTAATTACCCCCGTCGAACGTGTCCTCAAAAATTCTACACCTGTACAACTAGGACAGCTGAGATTAAAATGAAATGTTGTCTCAGCTCAATATGAATGAGGACAAACTGACAGCATACATAAGAGTAATGCATAATTCAACAGTGTCATTTTGCACGGTCCGTCTTTATTAGTCAGCCAGAAAGAAACGGAATAAAGAACACAGTCGTGTGTGTGTGTGTGTGTGTGTGTGTGTGTGTGTGTGTGTGTGTGTGTGTGTGTGTGTGTGTGTGTGTGTGTGTGTGTCCACATCCATGTGCCTGTATGTGTCTCAGTGCAAACAGAATACTAGGATCCTGCGATTAGAAGTAACAAAGAACATAACGCTAGATTTTTTTTCTTTTCTGTTCTCTAAATCCTTTAACAAGCAGCTTTGATGTGCTGAGGCTTTTACACAATCACAGTGTTGTCAGGATCTCAGAGCAAAGCCCTCACACGGTCTGCTCTCTTCTCTCACCCCTCACCCTGCAATCCTGCACCTGCTTTAGTATCAAAGCGGTGCATATGGAAAATGCCCTCAGTTACAGTTGCAGTCACAAACCAAAGGCACATGTACACTTATACTGTAAATGCACACACTCTCCTGACTGTTTGGTACTGTCAGATTGACCCAGGACATTATTAGGGTTTTAAAAGCTCTATATAAATGAATGAATGAATGAATGAATGAATGAATGAATGAATAAACAAACAAACAAACAAACAAACAAATAAATAAAAGTTCCTTAGACATATTGTTTTTATCTCATTCCTAAACAACATAGACAACATTTTTTATGATTAATGTCTGCAATTTCTAGATCAAATTTAACATTAAAAGTGTTCGATTTTCCAATGCAGTGTAACAAAACGTAATGGCATAAATCTGGGGGAATAAATACAAGAAACAATGTGTACAAGCACGAGTACCAAAAGATTATTGTAGTCACTGGCTCTGAAATACAGCTCTCAAAAATACATCTGCAAAGTTACATGATTTACAGCAAAAGCAAACACTTTTATTAAAAAAAAAAAGGAATAATAATAAAAAAAATACCAGGGTTAATTTGACCCAAACACCACACAAGGATTTTAATATCTCACACACTGTTTCTTAACAAACACCAGCAATCTGCCTTGGACTAGGTTTCTAGTAGCACAGTTCATCACTACATCCTTTTTTCCATCCCCCTGCTTTCCGTCTGTGTGTGTGTGTGTGTGTGTGTGTGTGTGTGTGTGTGTGTGTGTGTGTGTGTGTGTGTGTGTGTGTGTGTGTGTGTGTGTGTGTGTGTGAGGCAGTCCGCTCCCTTTCCTCCCCAGGCAGCTGTGAAATTAGTTGAGGTTTCAGCAGTAGGGAGATGCCTCGGGACGACATTATTGTCTGTTCGAAGATTACCACGGCTCTAGCCAGTGGATTTATAGACATTGCTTATGCCACTGTACGGCTTCAGGACGGCCGGTTAGAGGCGGCAGGGAGGCGGATGGGGTTTTTGTAGGAGTAGTGGACGTGTAAACAATAGGATAGTGGACAGCAGCACAGCTGGACATGTTTCCTCTGCAGACCGTTACGGCAGGATCACCTTGACTACCACCCTGTCACTGGGGGTCCTGCAGGGCCTGAGAAAGTGCAATGTGAAAAAATCTGAGCGATCCATGAGAAAAACAAGTGTTCAAGATACACCTTTACAACAGACACACACAAACCCAAACAGACTCGGAGATAGACAGGTCGACAAAAAGACCTATCATTAACCCCTTTGAAATTGGCACTCACACACCCTCCTGGCCGTCTTGGCTGAGCTTTTTTCTCCGTGAGTTATTGACTGGGTGGCTATAGATGGGCGGCTGAGCTGTGACAGTCAGGCACAGAGGATCAATTTTTAGTGCTTGTCAAAACCAAGGAAAGCCGAGTAAATCAGCCGAGCAGAAAACGGACTGATGAACGGCGAGAAAAAAGGAAGTGACCTAATGTGAGCTTGCTGCCTCGGTGTCAGATGATAAATCATATTGAGCACGTCTGATGATACTAATGCTGCAATATTTTCCCTCATCACATCACGCAAACAGGGCCAACAATGGAGCCCTAATGAAAATCAGCAGGCAAAATGCAGCAGCACAGACGGCGGCGTGGATTGCCATCAATTTCCCATTTTTCTGGCACGAAGAGAAAAATGAGCACTGTTTGCATGTCTGATTATTGCATAAATCAAATCTTGTTTTTTTTTCATCTGGGAAAATTATATATGAAAAGGAAATTCAAGCAGAGAACAATGCAGGGTGCTGGCAAACAAAAGGCTGGCACGGGAGAAGCGGAACTCCTTTTCTTTTTCACCGCAGTGCTGTTTCCTATCAATTAAGTACTCCGGCATTGCCAGATCTTCAACTGGTGAATAAGAATTTCTCTGATTGTCCTGCTCTGTACTTAGGCCATAACTGAGCATTATTTAGCGTTTTAGAGCTGATTGGGATTATTGTATGCAGGAAGGAAGTGTTTGCTTTTGGGTTATCAGCTTCTGTTTGTGCCTTGTGTGATGCTTCCTTTGTATATCAGCACATTATACCGAGGCATGTCTAAAACATCTTGTCCTTGGTTCACGAGTCAGATCAAAGTCACCGGGACCTCTTTCTGTTTCATTTTATGTTTATTTCCATGTTCTTTCCTGTTACATTCTTGCTGGTTCTGTTCTCTGCTGGAGAACTGTAAACAATGTACATTGTTTAGGTCCCGAGCAGTAAAATCCAGCAGCGAACTAGAATACAGTGTGCCAGAGTTCAAACAGCAAAAAACTCCTCGCTCTTTGATCATTGCTTTCATCCTGAAATTTAAATTCACTCTACTTCAGTCATAAAGCTAAAAAATAATGTTTCATCCTCCTGTTCATTTTCTTTATTCATATTTCACTTCCACTGAGTCATAAACAGTGCATGAATCGCACCACGCTTGCATAAGACTAGCCATTCATTTGTAATCTCTCTGTTCCAGGAGGAGCAGAACCGTGGCAAACCCAACTGGGAGCACCTGAACGAAGACCTGCACGTCCTAATCACAGTAGAAGATGCTCAGAACCGTGCTGAGATCAAGCTCAAACGAGCCGTGGAGGAAGTCAACAAGTTGCTGGTGCCTGCAGTAAGTCGTGCTCACGTCACTTCTTGCTACAGCTTGTGACTTTTATTCTCACTGACGTTGCACAGCAGAATTATTTCTCCCCCTGAAATGAATGTGCCAGAGTGACAGATACTTGATGGACATAAGACAGACGTTTATTATGGCTGGTAGGTGATATTGAGAGAATTTTACTCAAAGTAAAAAAAAAAGGTTTTAGGTATGAGTGAATAAGACGTCTTGTAAAAGACTGTGTTCATCTGTGTGGATTTATTTTGCAGTTTCTCCAGACCTTTGGGTGGTTATTAGAGTATTCATTTTATTCAGAATGGCATCATCAAATCACCAGACATAGTGTCTGCCCTTTAAATCCAATTATCAGTGATTGCACTGTTAGGCATTCCACTGTATTCCACAACAGTGTAGCTGATCATCCCAAGTGTCAGCTTTATCCTAACAAATAAGACTTTTGACATGTTTGTTTTGTGTGTTAGCCGAATGGACAGTGTGTGTGTGTGTGTGTGTGCGTGTGTGTGCGTGTGCGTGTGCGTGTGTGTGCGCATGTGTGTGTGTGTGTATGTGTGTGTGTGTGTGTGTGCATGTGTGTGTGTGTATGTGTGCTTGTGTGCATGTGTGTACGTGTGTGTGTGTGTTGCGCTATTCCTTTAGCAACTCTGCAATTCCTCTTTTCATTTCCATTCGCTGTCATGTCACTTAAAAAATAGGAAATGAAACTTACCTTCAGCACACTTGAGAAAGTGAAAGTGCTCCTTAGCATGGTTGTGACTGAATAATCATTTTAGATCACTGACATTCTTTGGACATGCCTTTTAAACATTTTCATCTGTACTAATAAGAACATCAGGATGAAGAAGGAGATGTTCCACTGGCATCTTAATTCATCGTAGAGTCAATAAAGGTATGGGTATGGACAGGGTATGGGTATGGGTATGGGCAGGGTATGGGTATGGGCAGGGTATGGGTATGGGTATGGGTATGGGCAGGGTATGGGCAGGGTATGGGTATGGACAGTATGTGTATGGGCAGGGTATGGGTATGGACAGGGTATGGGTATGTACAGGGTATGGGTTTGGGCAGGGTATGGGTATTGGGAGGGTATGGGTATGGGCAGGGTATGGGTGTGGGCAGGGTATGGGTATGGGCAGGGTATGGGCAGGGTATGGGTATGGGCAGGGTATGGGTATGGACAGTATGTGTATGGACAGGGTATGGGTATGTACAGGGTATGGGTTTGGGCGGGGTATGGGTATGGGCAGGGTATGGGTATGGACAGGGTATGGGTATGGACAGGGTATGGGTATGGACAGGGTATGGATATGGACAGAGTATGGGTATGGGCAGGGTATGGGTATGGACAGGGTATGGGCAGGGTATGGGTATGGACAGGGTATGGGTATGGGCAGGGTATGGGTATGGACAGGGTATGGGTGTGGGCAGAGTATAGGTATGGGCAGAGTATAGGTATGGACAGGGTATGGGTATGGGCAGGGTATGGGTATGGGCAGAGTATGGGTTTGGACAGGGTATGGGTATGGACAGGGTATGGGTATGGACAGGGTATGGGTATGGGCAGGGTATGGGTATGGACAGGGTATGGATATGGACAGAGTATGGGTATGGACAGAGTATGGGTATGGACAGGGTATGGGTATGGGCAGGGTATGTGTATGGGCAGAATATGGGTATGGACACTGTATGGGTTTGGACATTGTACGATGCATGAACATTATTCTTGGTGGAACTGATGTCTCTGAAATTCCACAGATGTATCACCAAGCATATGCACTCCTAGGTGCTGCTGAGTGGTTGATAACTAATAACCTTAATCAGAAAGCTTAATTTCATCTGTCATGTTTTGTCTTGACTTATTAATACTAGGTCATGCGATACGTCAGGCTGAGGTCATGTGATGAGCTGGTAGCTTCATGTGGGTCATGGTTATTGGATTATCTGAGCTGCCACTGATGAAATCAAAGCTGTGGGCAGTCTGCTAACAGCTAGGGCATGACCAGAGGCCTGTTATGTTGATTTCATTAGCTGCAAGGGATTAATGAAGAACACAAGATTTCAGGGTCTGTCACTGGAGCACCTGGCTGCCCCAAAACTGTGTGTATGAGCGCTATTAGTATATAGAACCTACATTCATTAACATGAGTTTCCAGTGTGATTTTGTGGGACATTCTTTGTGTTTGTTAAATTAAGAACGTTAAGAAGCACTGAGAACTGAACTCGTGTTCATACATCACTTTTGCACTTTACAGACGATTTCTAGGCTGCCATACTACAACGAATACATTATCTATGGCTCATTTATGTATCATTATCATGATGTCTGACCTTATATTCAGCAACACTAATCGCTCTCCACGCCCAAGTGATGTAGCCACAATTTGAAGAGAGTAAAAGCTTATGTAAAAGTGTAAAAGCGAGGCCACCACGAACCTGAACCCACTCCAGCGAACTTCCCTATGAGTCAGGCACGAGGGCGAGACCAGAGACTTTTCAACAAAATATGACATTCATTTAAAGATTAATTAGATTTTCCAAAAATCTTCTTCCTAAACTAATCTGGTTTCTTTTTTTTTTATTGCTGTAAAAATGTCAAAGCACCAATTGCTCAAGTCCTCCAGCAGAATATGTGACTTATGAGCAAAAAGATAACTATTATCCATTTACATGACATCTTTTCTGTGCAGTTATTCCAAGTCGAGTCAAGACACTTTTATTAGTATATTATTCAACGGTATATAACGGTATATCGCTGACGCAGTACACGCAGGACACATGCGCACAATACACCTATTACATCACATGCAATATGTCAAATAACATGCATTTAAATGATACCTAAAGTATGGAGACACCTGACAAATTACCCCTTAGATTGGTTTTAGGAATATATTTCATTCTTTTGTAATGTCACAGTGACCTTTATGCTACAGTGTACAAAGACATTCTAGACAATTGTGTCAAATTTTGTGGCAACAGTTTGGGGAAGAACCACATATGGGTGTGATGTGCAGGGTCCCCACATGAGCTTGGGCCCCCTGAGCTTGGCTTACTGTCTGTGTCGGGTTGTTCCCAATAAAAAAAAAAGAAGTTACTGCCTCCCTGTGTGGCAGCAAAAGCTCAAGTCCAACTTTATGTATCATTAAACTCTGTAACATTAAACTTTTGCTTGGAGAAAACTCTAAATAATGACCAAGGAATAAGAAGCTTTACCAGGTCCAGCAGGTTCTTCTGTCTCCTTGTTTCTTTCTGTTACGTAAACGCTGCTCTGCTTTGCTCTGCTCTTCTCTCTCTCTCTCCATCACTCTCTCTCTTTCCCACTCGCTTGCACTGAACTCACCCCTGAACCCTTCATGTTCACAGTACTATCTTTTTTCATTGGATCAAAATGCACTTGGGTGGTCCTCGGTTAATATCGGGTGCCTTCAAAGTACGTATGGAAAACAGTGACTTCGTTCTTGGCTTTCAGAGGCACGGCTCAGGGAAGGAGATAAAAAAAGAGTCTGTTTTTCTCTGTTTGCACTAAGAGCTTCTAGTGTTCTGCTCCAGCTCATCAAGTGCATGCCATAATCCCCACTGAAATTTACATACAGATTGAAGGAGTTCCATGGTACTAGATCTCCTAGCTGTGCTCCCAAGCAGGCAAATGAGGCAACCCAATGACAGCAGCCCTTATGGGAAATGTGCTGTCTTTAATGGTACACATTAGTAGAGGTCCTGTTGTGCCAATACTTAGCTGTCAAGTCATTGGAAAACAGTGTTACAGTGTACCTCTCATAGGCTGGCAAAAAAAAGTAGCTTTAGCCAGAAGGGAACAAATACTTGGTCTACCTGCCTCTGTGTGATCCAATTCAGCTATAATCATCATTATCATCATCATCATCATCATTACACATGTAATCAGAAATCATGTTTTTGCGATAGGCTTGGTGCCAACAGGAACGCAGTGGTCAGCGGGATGCTGGTAACACAGTCAAAAGCAATTATCATCAATGGCTTTGTGACAAAAATACAAAATGCCGTACTGCAGACAATCACATCTGATTGTGCTGACAGAAGCAGCAGTTCACGCAAGCACACTCATGCACTTACTGCACATGACACTAATCTTGCACAACAAAGTTAGTGGTAAAGTGTGTGTGTGTGTGGGGGGGGGGGTTGTAAGGTAATATTGGTTTTAGCTCATGTGCCTGTTTGATGGACACTTTGTTGATCTGTACATACAATATATCATGGAATTTATTTATTTATTTATTTATTTATTTATTTATTGCTTCTGTGCTCAGAACTATACAGAAAAGATCTATACACTTCTCTGATGAAGAGGTTTATATTTTTCTAAATCAGCGTTATAGTGACACCAAATTCAGTGACCTCATTTCTTGGACTGAGGCACACAACTCCAGCATGAAATTACACTAACATCCTGGAGAAACATGATAATGTTCTTATTGAGAATATGTGCTGTTTGTCTGTTTCTTAACCTGCCGGAGAAAGAAAAGTTCTCGCTGATGTTGTTCCACACCAATCCAGCTTTAAACGGTCATCGCTAAAGGGGCTAGTTTAATTAAAGTTCTGTCTGTCAACCTTCCCGCTGTGGCTTCCAGTCTCAGTCAGGACAGATAGAGACAGCTTTAATTGTCATTGTTAGAGATAAAGTGGAATTTAAAATGGAGGTTTGAGGAGGTTACAAGAGCTATTCACAAACATGCGGTGCAAACACAGTGGCCATCAGCTGTCAGAGAAGCGAGGACACTGGGGTAACTCTGAGGAGATGTGGATTATTCTTAAGAGCCAACCACAGCATGTCAATCACACAGCACTTCCTGCTTCAGTTAACAGAGCACATGCTCAGCAGTTTTACATCAGTGCTTGTGACCTCGAGGGAACCGCTGGATATTACTTATGTTTTTCGGTCTAGTCATTGCATCAATTTTAGGCATGATTCCAGCATATCACTGTCTCTTTGTTTTACATTATTACCACACACATATACACACACAGTCGGAAATATGTACTGAATCATGTTCACCTCTCTGGTGTCGTCCCTTTGTATTGGATTCAGGGCATTGTGTGAGCCTACCAGCTCTCCTGATGCTCAGAGGACGCATGTAACTAGCTGTGTATCTGGGTGCAGAGTTATAGACTTATAGCTTGGGGATTCCCGTCTGAAGCAAGTTCCAAGCATGCTCTCACCAATACTAGAATGAACACAGAAAAACTCGTATCTCTACGATAGAGCTCAAGAGGATGTAAAATGAGAAAAGTCCCTGTGGTGGGCGACAGGAGCCGCCATTGCTGTTTGTGACAGGGTATGTGTTTATGAATGCAGCTGACTGGAGAAATAAAGGGCCCAGTGGTTTGTGGGAGTTCCCATCTGTTCTTTGTGCAGCACAATAGGCTCCCTCTTGCATGACATGTTTTTGTGCCGCTTGCTGCTTCTCTGAGTGCTCAGCCCAGCTGCCCAGGCAGGGAGCCTCTCTTTCAACATGGCCCCTGTTTCTCTGACTGGAAATGGGGCTGTGTGTGTGTGTGTGTGTGTGTGTGTGTGTGTGTGTGTGTGTGTGTGTGTGTGTGTGTGTGTGTGTGTGTGTGTGTGTGTGTGTGTGTGTGTGAATAAGGGACCTGGGACAAAATGAAGAACATACATCTTCCTTATCTTCCTTCATTCCCACAAGTAAAAACAACAAATTTTGAAAAATAAGGTATTAGTTGTCAATAAACTAGCATTTCAAAAGTTTCAGTTCTTTTTAGCAAGTGTTTTTAGTGTTTTCATTCAGATTGTCTGGCCATTTTTATTTATTGATTTTGATAGATTAGATTACAATTCTACAATTCGTTCTTCTCCAGGCCAACTCTGAAGAGTGAGGGAGTTTTGGATCGTTGTCTTATTTTCACAAACCTCTACAATTAATTATTTATTCATTTTACAGTTCATATCTTTTTATTTTTGCTTATTGTTAATTGTCAAAAATGGTCAAATTTTCCAATGAAGTGTGCAGACGTTTACACTCACGTCCAAAAGGCAATAAATCCGCAGCTGTCATCGTTGCATGGCTATTTCACATTCTGTCTCAATACCTGTTGGAAAACATGCTCAAGTCAGTGTCTGTGATTTAGAGTACGTCTTTAGTAGACGTGTGAACAGCAGGCACTTCTTCTCTCTGGTCACATGATTGAGCAGTCATCCAGGTCTTTGAGGCTGAGGGAGCATCAAAAGGCCTTTTGTTTACAAGTGGAGTGTGGAAATCCTGAGCTGAGCTTTCAGCTCCTGTAGGGCTGGATATAATGCTCCCAGTGGGGCTTTCTCCCCTTACCCCTTCCACATCCCCATCTTTCTCTCTCTCTTTCTTTCTCTCTCTCTTTCTCTCTCTCTCTCTCTCTCTCTCTCTCTCTCTCTCTCTCTCTCTCTCTCTCTCTCTCTCTCTCTCTCTCTTTCTTTATCCCTCTTTCTCATTCTCCTCTTTCTCCTGTACTTTATTTCAGCTTATCTCTATCCATGCCAATGTACACACTTTTTTCTTTCTCATATGTCTGCTTTATTTAGTATTGTGTGTTGTTTTGCAGCCTAAGTAAGTATAGTCAAATTTCCACAGGAAATAAAAGAATTCTTTAATGCACCCTTACACAGTACATCGCCGTGGAGACCCGTTAAGAGGCTCTTAGCCCATCTTTCAAGTATACGTTCATATGAGCATGACAGAGGGGCTTTAATCCTGCAGCCAGGGCTACTTTTCCAAACTCGCTTTGCCCTGGTAACAAGGACCACATAATGCTCACTCAAAGATCATACACCCTCGAACTTCGCTGCCTTCAATAATCCCAGTGAAGTGTAAAGATGTTGGCTTCGAAATGGACACAATTGTGTAGCACAAGGCTTCCCCAGGCACCACATAAACAAAATGTCACCAAATGAAATAGTGGCACCTGTTCACGACATGTCCACTCTATCAGCATCCCTATCCCTATCTCTCAAACATCTCCTCTGAGCCGCTAACCTGTAACAGATAACGGCTTAGCAAGTTAAACATCAAGTCAAGTGATCTACTAGTTCTTAGTAAGAGAGTGAAGCCTTTTTCTATGAGTACTTTGCTGTTTTTAAGCTGTAAATATTCTTATTCTGTTGACAGAGCATTTAGCCTAACATTAGCTAAATTATCTGCCAATGAAATAAGAAGATTTAAGGCTTACAAATAGTACAATTTGCTAGACACAGGCTTAAAATTCTGTGTGTTTTCTAGTTTATTTAGTATACTCTTATATTAAGCAATAGTGGATCATTTGGACAGTGTGCAGTATATTTCAACTGGG
Source organism: Tachysurus fulvidraco (assembly GCF_022655615.1). NCBI lineage: Eukaryota > Metazoa > Chordata > Actinopteri > Siluriformes > Bagridae > Tachysurus > Tachysurus fulvidraco. Next base: position 9,579,287 of record NC_062521.1, on the reverse strand, counting down.
TAAGATGACTTTTTTTGAAGAATTGCCAAATTCATTTTTTAAATTTATTTATTTATTTATTTATTTATTTATTTATTTATTTATTTATTTATTTATTTATTTATTTCAATTTTAATCACTTAAGAAGCTATTTCTATTTTTTGGCTTTTATACTTTACCGTATATAAATTTGGGTCCATAAGTCTTTGGACATGGACACATTTTTCAGAAATTTCCCCCTGCATGTCAACACAGTGGATTTGATCACATCTTGATCTCCTGATGTCAGATTCATTTTGGTGCTGTGGAGAGGAAAAACCCCAATTGTGTCACTGTTTAAATACTTACAAAAGGGTACCAAGTACTAAAAAAGGACCCCACTGTGTAAAAGTGAATGACGAGAAGTTACTTTTGGTCGCAAACAATGCAATGGGTCTGTTTTCATATTCTGGAAAAATATTATATTCCTTTTTCTTTAATGTTTAATAGATAGCTGATAGACTGTTCTGCCTGTCTCGAGCAGACAGGGCAAAATCATATGAAATGAAGACATAAGAAGTCATTCGCTCAAGGGCTCCGTTGTCTAAACGTTAGAATCGAAAAGAGTTTTTTTTTTTTGAACATTACATTTAGAGATGTCTTTGAGAGCTGTCACATCATGTAACAGCAAAAAGCACTGATGTAGAACAGAAGCCCTTCATTTTAAAGAAATTTGTCCTCAGCTCTTTTTATGAAAGACAGCAATTTCTCAGCATTTTCACATCCCTCTCTCAGATCATTATCCATTTTGATCACAGGCACTTAACAATGCTTTTCATTCAGACTGGGACAGGCTTTGTCTCTCACAGAGATTTTGAATTTGGGTGGAATATTCTATAAGATGCCATGCATTTTTGCAGGCCTAATTGACTCGAATCTGTTTCTGTGTGTGTGTGTGTCTGTGTGTGTGTGTGTGTGTGTGTGTGTGTGTGTGTGTGTGTGTGTGTGTGTGTGTGTGTGTGTGTGTGTGTGTGTGTGTGTGTGTGTGTGTGTGTGTATGTGCATGTGTGTCTGAGACAGCTTTTGGCCTCTGGTGCTGCTGGAAAGATGAGAGGATTCCATCTGTGTGATGTCAAAGAGCTCTTTTTCCACCCCTCTCTTTCTTTTCGTGTTTTTTTTTCTTTCTTTTCTAATGTTTTTGACTTCGTGACCAGCTGACTTGTCGCGGCACTTCTCTTGTGCATATTTTTTGCGTCTGAGGCTGCTTTTTATGAGGAGAGTGGGAATAAGGGCATGCTATTATACGAAGAGAGCACCGGACCATCTGGACCATTTCTTAAAGTGTGAAATATAAAAGGGAGGAAAGGGAGAGATTATGTGTTAATTTGAAACACTCTCTCTCTCTCTCTCTCTCTCTCTCTCTCTCTCTCTCTCTCTCTCTCTCTCTCTCTCTCTCTGTGTGTGTGTGTATACCACTTCCTGAACGATAAAGTATGTCTCCTTGGCTGTCAATCATGTGAGCTAGCTTTGAATGAATCCCCCCCCCCCCCCCCCCGGTCTCTTAAGTAGTTTCCATGGTTCAAAGCCAGATTGATGTTTGAAAATTCCTCCCCTTTATTTCATTTATTTTAAGTTAATTATGCGTCTTTAAACCCAGACCACTATTTGACAACTAGTCACTTTTCTTTAAACTGCACTGACAGAATAAATATGTTTGTGTATTTTCGCTCATTTTCGTGCAGTTCTGTACGTGTTCATCTGCATAGTCTTCATGGTACATTTTCAGACATGGCACAGTGTCTGAAAATTTAGTGCAGGTCTAGCGGGCATGGCAGCTGTAAATTGGAAAAGGATCTGAAACAGCATCAACTGATCTATTTAGCACATTCCAAGAGGGATGACCCTCGACCTTCAGCACATCAGTTGTACATGAGCACAAAGACAGCTGAAATAGCAAATGTGGAAGGTATTAAGATGACGGTTGAGCTGTAAATGAAGCAGGATGAAATAGATTGAGTGAGTATTAGTTTGCATATTAGGTAATTTAGAAGATATGACTATTATATGATATGGGGGGGGGGGCGCAATTGTGGCTCAAGTGGTTAAGGCTCTGGGTTGTTAATTGGAAAACCAGGGTCCAAGCTTCCCCTGTTGGGCCCTTGAGCAAGGCCCTTAACCTTCACTGGGATATGTGAAGAAATATTTTCACTGTGTTGTAATGTATATGTGACAAATAAAGTCTTCACTTCATATGACTACAAGCAACGCAGTTGATTTTTTTTTTTTTTTAGATTTACTATATATTTTATTACTTTGATGTATGAGCAGGACCAGATCAGAATTAAAGGTGCTAGCAGTTATTATCTCACAAGGATTTTAACTGTGAATGAAATATCTTTGCAGAGGACAGTCTCTGTGATGTTCCAAGCTCAGCAAGTGAAACACACACCAACTAAAAAAACTAAAATGAATCCAACCAATCAGAATAGAGTGACATTACCCTGTCATTTCGCTTGCCACGGTGGAATAAGCCTCAGACCATCTATCTTTCGCAAAACTCCTGTTACACACCCAGAGAAGACTGACATCTATCGTTTCATCTCTCAAAGCCAATTAACACAGATATACTTAGTATAAAAGGTCAGAGCCATGGAGTTTCTTTCTTAGTAGTTTGCAAGCAGGCATCTCAGACACACACCTACGCTAATGATGTAATCAGCTCAGCCCAAATTCTTCCCATTGCTTCTTGTGTTCTCTCTCTCTCTCTCTCTCTCTCTCTCTCTCTCTCTCTCTCTCTCTCTCTCTCTCTCTCTCTCTCTCTCTCTCCCCCTCCTGTGCTTTTGTGACCCTAAGGACTGAGTCATGTTCCACACATACAGAAAACTGCTCTCATTTTAAAGGGTTTGTGTGTGTGATGAACAAATGATATGCATGTCCATGTCATTGCGCTTCAACAAAGGTTTCTGCTCTCAGACGTCTGTATTGTTCAGACAGACAATACACTCTCCTCCAGCTGAGTAATAAATAAACCTCAGGGGGTTCTGTGCAGTTTACTTTGTGTCATAATTTGATCTCGCACATAACAATAACTAAACATGGTCTCCTTTCTCATTCCCTTAAACCTTCTATTTATTTCTTCTAGTTTCCTTCAACTGATATTATATAACACATTTGTTAACCTTGTTCTTCAGCATCAGTCTGTCTGTCTGTCTGTTTGTCTGTCTGTCTATATATTCAGCCTTAACAGCACTGATGGCAGACAAGGAGGTCAGTTACAAACCCTACAGACAGTTTGGGTTTCCAGTTCTTCTCAAAAGTGTTCAGTGAGGTTGAGGTCAGGGCTCTGTGCAAGTTATTCACTAGATCTTCCGCTCCATTCTTGGCAAACCATGTGTTTAAGGAGCCCAATTTGTGCACAGGGGAATTGTCATATCTGATAGTTCTAATGAATGGAATCTGTTATGCTACACACTATACAATTGTGCACTTCCTGCTTTATGACTACAGCTGAGCGATGGACCTCATAGTCGTTTAGTGATCGTGTCCACATTTGTTTAGCCACATTGTGTTATGTTGGATAAAATGGCATTTGCTTGAATGGGCATCTGAAGGGGACAGAGAATAATATTCTTGTTGATCATTACAGTAGGTATTTGAGCTGTACAATTTTTTTTCCAAGACCCACTCATACTGAAGTAAAGAGACACATGATCTAATGGTGAAAAAGGCAGGAAGTCATAGAGTAAGGTTTTTATTTGCTACATCTTTTTAGATTTGGATGCAATTCTTGTAATTTTGTTTAATTCTTTTGGCACCAAATTAACTCCATACTTCACTGGTAATGGGCAATTTCAATCAGACATATATTAGAGTTGCCTCATTATCTTTGGGCATTTTCTAGACATGAGATTACTCACATTTTCATCTCTAAGTTTATGCACCAAAGATTTAAATAATCAGACAGCATTTGCTTCTCTTCAGTTAGAAAGTTATACTGCCATTGATGGGCACATTCACATTGTGTGTGTGTGTGTGTGTGTGTGTGTGTGTGTGTGTGTGTGTGTGTGTGTGTGTGTGTGTGTGTGTGTGTGTGTGTGTATATATACAGAGGGGTGAGAAATTAAAGGTGTACTGTTTTTTTTAAAGCAAAATTTTTCCTTATTTACTGTTTAGACGATTGTGCCGGCACAAGCTGCATGGCATGTCACTTCACAATCTACAATAGGTGGAAAAACACTGTGGAAGTGGACATCGCCATCCTCGAAGTGACCGATCCTATCAGGATAGAAATGTTTTATCATAGGATAAACAGGATCAGTCAGAATAACCTCAGTCTAAAGGTGACAGACTGCTAGTAAAATTGCTCCCACTGCATAACAAACAGTATGGTCACACACACACACACACACACACACACACACACACACACCCCCACACACACACACTTCTCCTTCAGTGTGTCTGTGAAATAGAGACAGAAAGAGGATTTGATGAAAAAGGTAAGAGAAGGAGAAAAAGATGGATATCTCAAATTTTCAGTGTTTGAGTAGGATGGGTCAGCTGAGTTTGGTTTGTGAAGCCAGAGTGGAAACTTACTCTGCATTTCTCCTTTCCACCTGTCAGAATGCCACTGGTGCTAAACATCACGATAATTCTTTTAAGAGCTCCAGACAGAGGAGCTCAGAGGATACACAAGTTAAAGCACAGAGTCACACTGGCAAAAAGGACTGTGCAGAGACAGGAGGGACTGGAGATAGGATGAGGATACTATGTGTGTGTGTGTGTGTGTGTGTGTGTGTGTGTGTGTGTGTGTGTGTGTGTGTGTGTGTAGGTTTATGTGTATGTGCGTTCAGTAATATCAGCTGTGTGCACTGAAAGTGAGAGGCTCTTGAATGCCTGGCATCCAGTTTCCATTTGTCCCAGCCTGTGTCCTGATGATTCATACTCAACCAATCACAGCATTTCGCTGTCTTTCAGTCTCCTCCAACCAGAGCCTTGTCTGATGACCAGCCTGAATTACCGACCTTGAAAAATGATGGCGTACTACTAACAAGATCTTAAAAGATTCCAAATCTGATCATGTTGTAATTCATTTAATATTGTTTACGTTCAATCAGCTGACTTGTACCCAGAAGTTTTATTGTTCTTAGACTGGAGGGAGGGAGAGAGAGAGAGAGAGAGAGAGAGAGAGAGAGAGAGAGAGAGAGAGAGAGATGCAAAAATAAGTAAGAATGCAACAATGAATTATGTCAAGAAAAGTGCACTCAATAGCTCCATCCTAAACCACTGTAACTTACAGTCAATTAAAAGCATGTGCCTGTAAGAGTCTTACAGCAGTGACGCAGTGGCGAATAGAGTGGGATCTCTCTGTTTAATTCCTTGAGAAGCTCCTTCTGATGATGCACATTCAGGGTGGGAATAAAACCCTGAAGATTTTTAAAGCTGTTTTAAGATTTTGCTAGGCTTAAGCACTATTCGGACGGAACTAGTTCTATGTGGGGACGTGGGGGTAAAGTAATTATTACCAGAGCTTCTCGGTGATTTTAGTCCCGTCCGAATGCGCCATCTCGGTAATCATTACGGACAATGTCAGTAAAGATTACGGTGACTTTTACCTTCTGTAAAAAGGTCCGGAAAAATTACCTCAGGTAATACTAATCCCGTCCGAAAAGACCCGCTGTAAATATGTACGGTAAAATTCCGTCATTTCCTGTTTAAAAGTAGTTTTTGGCGCATTTTACAAGCATGGAGGTGCTTGAAACAGGAAGCAACGTCATACGCACATGACGACAAGGAGGTTACTGTGGTGCATAAAGTGAGTTACCCCTCTCACTTCTGCTAGTTTTACTGAGATGTCTTGTCCCGTGCGAATTGGCCAATTAATATTACAGATGTCCTGAGGTAAAATTGCATTACTCCACGTCCCCACGTAAAACTAGTCCCGTCCGAATAGTGCTTTATTCTGTATAACAGCAGAATTTACTCTACACTAAATGACATATGCCACAATTTCCATGGACATTTATTGTTTATTACCTGAAATGCCATCCATTATACTAGTACAAGTCATCAGTAAAAAAATAAATACATAACTCTTATCCTAAAAAGGAGACAAACCAACCAACATATGAATCTGGAATGATCTTCAAGGTTAATGGGGAATATTTTGAGTTACTGAAAAAACTGTGCACTCTATCTAATTGGCATTAGAGACACGTATGGTTAACGTATCTAACTCTATTTATTAGGGATGAAAAATGTCAGTTGAAAATTGTCAAAAACTGACAAACAAAAGACGTCTGTAGTATATCTTTCGTTCGCTTGTTTGTTTGGTTCAGAAGATCAGATCTAGAAGTCATTTCTAAATCATTTATCATGTTTTTTTTTTAAGGTAAATCGCAAGCAGGAAAAAAAAATCAATATCGCACAACCCTAGTAGTTGCCTTGATGTTATATGACAGGTGTAGAAAGCTACTACTAGTAAAGGAGATATCTCTTCACAAATAATATTGTTGAAGTTCCAATATCTAAAGGTACAAAACATGCTTTGGCTTTTGGAGCACTTAATATCCAGAAGGAGGAAACTTCTAGAGTGGAAGTCACCTAAACCATCATCGTCATCATCATCATCATCATCATCATGACTCAGTGATCTAATGAAATAAAAAAATAAAAAGATAAAAAGATTTATAGAATTTGAGACCCATTTATAGAATTACTGACTTGAATGTACTCCTAACTCAAAGTAAAGTTCTTCCCTTTTTAAAAAATAAATTTCTGTTTTATTTATTTAATTATGTGAGGTTGGGAATTACTGGGTGGAAAAGGAGAAAATGTAATATCAGTACTGTCACTGAGCAAATTCTGTGTACACTAATGAAAATATATTTTTTTCGAATGATTAATGCTAGGGGGGCACGGTGGCTTAGCGGTTAGCACGTTCGCCTCACACCTCCAGGGTTCGGGGTTCGATTCCCACCTCCGCCTTGTGTGTGTGGAGTTTGCATGTTCTCCCCGTGCCTCAGGGGTTTCCTCCCCCGGTCCAAAGATATGCATGGTAGGTTAATTGGCATGTCTGGAAAATTGTCCGTAGTGTGTGAGTGAATGAGAGTGTGTGCCCTGTGATGGGTTGGCACTCCGTCCAGGGTGTATCCTGCCTCGATGCCCGATGACGCCTGAGATAGGCACAGGCTCCCCGTGACCGAGAAGTTCGGATAAGCGGTGGAAAGTGAGTGAGTGAGAGTGAGTGATTAATGCTATGAAAAAATGCATTCTTCGATCCAGGGTGTACAGAAGGCCTGCGGTATTATTTATCTAATGATTGTGTCACTGCTATTATTTTGCAGACTGGATTCTGAGTATAATAATGATATAAATATGAGGCTGAGGTATATTAAAGTATTACAGAATTGGTTAATACCAGAATTCCAGAGAGAGAGAGAGACAAAGAAAGGAGAGACGAGTCAGAGTCAGCTTGACAGCCGGTGATGGAGGGTTAGGCAGGCAGGCATTGTACTCCAAAGGTCATTATAGTCCCAGGCTGAATAGCTCCAGAGTGATTCCTCTTTATGCAGACAGACATTAAAAGCATTCCAGTGCAGCTGAACTGTGCTGTAGCCCCACTATAAGTACTTTAGTTTCCCTCTCTTCCCCCTCTCTCTCCCTGCTCGGACCACTGCTTAGTGACTGAATGATGACACTAATAAATCTCTGTATTTTTAATTTGTTATTTGAAGGTCATCAGCTACTATATGTGCACTCAGGCTGACTGAGCTATATGTCTTCATTAGACGCTTCTGAAACTGATATTTATTGAAAAAGCAAAATGACTTTTATTGGTGTCACGACTACTTAACCATTCAGGCAAGAGTGTTATGTCTACTTCTTTAAGCATCTAGATCAAGGTACATTCATTATACTTTCATACAACATTATCACACTATTTTTAATACTCGCTCGACGGTTGGGATCGTATTGATTTCGATGCTCCGTAAACGAACAGTTCATTTTGCCAGCAGGTTTTCAGGGAAACCCAGGCTTGCTCAGTTTGCTGTTTTTTTTGCTGTGAGCTGTCTGACAAATAGTTTTTGGCCAGCCGTTTT